>NW_027662736.1:210000-225000 GCF_963989245.1 Nansenia antarctica | reverse complement strand
ATGGCCAAAAAAAAAAAAAATGAATATACAGAATATAAACTTGTGACTGACAGTCACATACACACACAAAGATCATCAGCTATAATATAATACGAAGTAGGCCTACATGAGCACAAAAGCGGCTAACGTTACTGATTAACTGTTTACTGTAGTGCAGAGAGATGGTAGTCGTAGGCGGCGTATCAAATGACAAAGCTAAACGTTTAATGAAGGACATGAACGATTGTCAACAACACACTCAAGCAGTAAATAGAACAGTCTAAACAACTTGGGTACTACGGACGGAACAATAGTCTCAACCTATAGTTCCGTGCGTGAATTATGTCAACCCACCACATTACAGAAGTAAAATCACAGTCAGATGGAGCATTCGGTAAACAGCTGAGTATCAGCTGAGTTAAAGAAAACAAACTCTTACCTTTGATGAGACCCACATGAGCCCTGTTTTCCCGTACTTCTCCCGTGTGTCTCTTATTGTCCAAATGTTCCCTGAATTTTAGCTGCATGTTTTTCCAGCATGTAATTCCGTTGTCAATAAAAAAATCGTCTCCCCTTCTTTTCCCCTTGCTAAAGTGACGGCACATAAGAATCGTTTTTTGACTTGCTAATGTCTGCTAACGTAGCACTTGAAACTGGCGCCGTTCTCTGGACTGCAGCTGCTCCCGCGTTAGCATTAGCATCCATCTTTTCTTCTCCCTTCTCACCGTCACGAGCTCAAATGACACTTGTCGGCCGATCTAACTCTTAACACTCACTTACAGGACTTCTGACACCATGTCGTGTTATTCTATTAAACATACACGTGAGTCCTTCTGTATTTCAATGTAAGTGTCTTTATTTTAACTCGCTCTGTAAGCTCTACAATACTGGTCTCTTGTTGTCTCGTAGTAACCTGCCCACCTGACCTGGGGGGTATTCCATCAACGTCGCTAAAGGAAAATCCTGGCTTATTTTTGATAACTCTCGCGAGACCTATCAGAATATGCCTGGATATTTGTAAGAACTCTCGCGAGATTTATCAGACTAAACCTTGATTTTCCCTTTAGCGATGTTGATGGAATACCCCCCGGATGTCACTACGGTGGCCTGTACACAATAACAATAATACCACAGTTCACATTTAGACCAATCAGGAGCCCTTGTGTCACGTCGTCAACTGAATGTCATTAATCTGATTTTGGATCAGCGGTTAGAGAGAGATGGGCGTGGATTTAGGTGCACTTTTAGTCAACATCCATTATAGCGCTGATCTAGGATCAGATATATTTTAATCAGCTAAAATGTTTTTTTTTTTATTTTTATTTTTTTGAGAGCTTTTTTTTGTTTGTTTTTTTGTGGACTGAATCAATTCGTGGCGGAGGAAATTCCATCGTGGCGGCCCGCCACCAATAAATGCATGTAGAGGAAACACTGTGATATATCTTGATGGTCCCAGAATGTGTGTCTGTTAAATCATGTGACACAGTCTGATCATTTGGTCCGCATGTCGGCAACCAATCAAAATGTTCAGACTTTTCTTTTGAAACACGGAATGTTGAGAATCACAACACAACAAACTCGCTAGTCAAGCCAAAATACTGCAACGAAATGACGATAATCCCCACTGCTGCCTAGTTAACTAGAACACTACTTTCCATTGTTAGCAGGCTCACAAAACAAGCTGTGTTAGTTGACTAGTGATGTGTCAGTGATTTTCAACAACGCTGAAATAGTATTCACATTTTTCCAAAGAAAAGTCAGATCATTACATCGGATCCCGGCATGAGGACCAAAGCATTAATGTGTCACACATCACACTGAACACACAGTAGGTTTTAACGAGGCAGTGCCACTACCACCTACGACTCAGGGAATGGACCTATCGCTAAGCCACGCCCCAAAATAGAAATTGTCCAATCATATCACAGGAAAAAGTAACTTCAGGCAGAAAACTCAGACAAACAACTCGCTAATATCTGATGGTGAAAAGCTTCTAGACAAAATATTCTTGTCATCTTTAAAAAACATGTCTATTACTTGCTGTGGTAAACCAGAAATCAGAAATTTGCCAAGTCCCGCTCCCCATTATAAGTCATTGAATGTCATTCAGTCACGGTCGGTCAGTCAGTCACTGTCAGTGAAGCGTTGTTTGTTTGTCCGAGTTTTCAAAAGGGGCGTGGCTTAGTAATAGGTCCATTCCACAGTGCCCTTCTAGATGCGTGTGGGAAATGCTCGATCCTCTATTCAGTGTTCATTAGATGTCTTCACATTACATGTGTCTTTTCTTTATGCTCTACCAGGATGCAGGGATGCTTTGATGCCCTTCAGAAAAAATATGTAAGCTAACATCAGGAAACCCGGATTGTTTTATAATGATTGTTTTAGTGAATACATGTTAAGCTGGTCTGTACTACTTACTTTTTTTCAATTCATGTTTTTCCATCAGTTGCGAAATGTGGTCCTGTCTGTGAGTATATCTATATTATAAAATCATAGTTGGATTTTTATTAACACACAGTACTGTAGTTATATATATGGGATATAAGAGATAGTTCTTTTTTTTTCTTTTTTATTGAGCCATGAATGACAGTTTCACCTGGTCCGTGGACTACTTTCAGTTTAAGGAACCACCTGACTATTAGGTTTATTAAAAAAAGAAAAAAAAGTGAACTATGCCTTTAAAGTCTACATTCTCCTGTCCCCTTCCAGATATACACTGATCCAGAGGATCCAATGGTAATTTGAAACTTTCTTTTTACTCCCAATTAACTGATGTCAATAACACTCAACGTGAATTACTTAATCCACATGTACTGTAGCTTGTTGCTATGTAAAGGGGATCGCAAAATTCAGAAAACATTATATACATAGTGAGTTTTTAATACTTAACGATTTGGGGTTCAATTCTTACTTGAGCCTCAAATGTTGGTGTACTGAAGACCTCTCACTGTGTATACCACCACATGCAGAAGGTCACTGAATGCTACCAGTTCAAAGTCCAGTACACTGGAAGTGGACCCCAGATGGACTTTGAAAGGTATAGCTCTCTGTGTGTGTGTGTCTCTCTCTCTCTCTCTCTCTCTCTCTCTCTCTCTCTCTCTCTCTCTATTTCTTTCTCTCTCTCTCTCTCTCTCTCTCTCTCTCTCTCTCTCTCTCTCTCTCTCTCTCGCTCTCTCTCTCTCTCTCTCTCTCTCTCTCTCTCTCTCTCTCTCCCCCCCTCTCTTTCTCTCTCTCCCCCCCTCTCTCTTTCTCTTTCTCTCTCACTCTCTCTCTATTTCTTTCTCTCTCTCTCTCTCTCTCTCTCTCTCTCTCTCCCCCCCTCTCTCTTTCTCTCTCTCTCTCTCTCTCTCTCCTTCTCTTTCCCTCCCCTCTCTCTCTCTCTCTCTCTCTCCCCCCCCCTCTCTCTCCCTCTCCCTATGTGAATTCCAATGCTTACAAATATACGGCAGCATTTGATTGAAGAAACATTTGATGAGGGAAAATGTAAATGGTGAAAAAATAAATAAAAACTAATATCAAACTAATATACTTTGTACTTTGATCTTAGCAAAAACAACAACAAAGTGGCAAAGATGCCTTGCAGCAACACCAAGAAGGCCAGCATCCTGCTGGTGCGTAAGCTGTACACGCTGATGCAGAACCTGGGGCCCCTGCCAGACACCGTCTGCCTCAGCATGACACTCGGCTACTATGACGACGGTGGCTACAGCGACAAACACCCCCCTCACTACGCCTACTGTATCTAGGGCCAGGAGTTTTCTGTTGGCATGGTGTAAAAAAAAATCGGATATTATTATTACATATACTCATTATTATTATTATTATTATTATTATTATTACAATGCACAATTTAAACAGCTCTGTATAGGAAGCTGTATCATGCAGTGTTTGAAGTTCTATCTTATGTATGTGTGCATGTGTAAGTGTATCTGTAAGTGTATGTGTAACTGTTTGTGTAACTGTAAGTGTATCTGTAAGTGTATGTTTGTATGTGTAACTGTTTGTGTAACTGTGTAAGTGGATGTGTAACTGTGCTGCGTGTGTGTGTGTGTGTGTGTGTGTGTATCTCAGTCACTCCACAGGACTACCAGCCCCCAGGCTTTAAGGAGGGGGGCAGTGACAGCCTGCGGTTTGAGAAGGAGCCCGTCAGACTGACCATGGGAGAGGTGGTCACCCCCTTCCACACCCTGAAGGTGGACGTCACTACAGAGAGAGACAGGCTGGAGCAGGTAGGGAGGGATGAGGGTTCAGGTAGGAGGGATGAGGGTTGAGGTAGGAGGGATGAGGGTTGAGGTAGGAGGGATGAGGGTTTGAGCATTGGAACACATGGGAAAGACTTTTCAAACAAGTGAAGACCAATACCATCGTCCTCAGTGGGAAAGTGTTGAAAAGTGCCAACACATTCCAATCAGATGTTTCAGCATTGAAATCAGGAACGTTTAAATACAGATACTTTTTATTATTATTATTATTATTATTATTATTATCTTAACAATTGCAATCCATTTTCTACCAACCAATGCAAGTCAAGAAGTACAGTGAGGATTGACAGCTGTGTGCCTCTCTGGATAGGTGGGGGAGGAGGCGGAGGAGGAGGCGGAGCCTGTCTGCCTGAGAGACAGCTGGATGCTGAGCATGGAGGAAGAGGAGGGGGGGACCATAACAAAGACGAAGATTACCAGCCAGCAGGTGAGGCCTCGGGTTAGGTACATGTGTCTTAAGTAAGTGAATCATCTGTACATTAGTCATCATAGGTCATGTTAGGACCCGGTGCCATTGGCAGTCACAATGCTATAAGTACCGGTACTATACTGCACATTTCTACCTGCAACTTAACCTCTGAATGTTCCACCCACATGAATGGGGTCCTTGTTTTCGGTTATTGTTTGGTTTCAGACAATGCAGCAGCATGGGATCACAGCAGTGGAGGCTGGTGGAGGTAGAAATCGGAGGACGGGTCATTGTGATACCATTCCTCATTACTTTCCATGCATTACAAGATCTAGAAATCCTCCGATTTCTACCTCCACTGGATCACAGATAAAAAAATAAAATAAATGGAATACATTCATTCACTTGCCTTCAGTCTGTTTTCAAAAAAGTAATTTCAGACAGTGTGTTTCTTAGGTACCATTTCAGCGGAATGTAGTCTGTATCACGTTGTATACGGTGTTTTCCACTTTTAGAGTCACACAGAGACACATTTGGGAAATTCTGACGGCAACTCTTATTTGGACAATGCAGGTAAGACCTCTCTCTTCTCTCAAGTCTATGTCAATTATGTTTCCGTGAACAATGGAAACTGCAGTGTGTCTTGATTTGCTTTTCCAATTTATCTGGGAAAATGTGTTTTGTTTCGTTTCACACACACAAGAGATCCAGGTGAGCGGTCAGAAGACGGTGGAGGTGTGTGAGGAGATCACAGGCAACTCACAGGTGAGAGCTCGGCTTTTTCCATCAGAGCTGTACATTTCTGGAACTTAATACCCAGCTCTATCAAACAATGTTCTACCCTGACCGGCTTTAAATCAAAACTGAGATCATGGCTGATAGATAACCAATCGTGTGACCACTGACCACATAGAGCCAAAAAATGTTTTTATGATGTAATATTTTATGTAATGTGTGATGTTTTTATTTTCTGTAGTTCTGTTTTATGTGATATTTTTATGTCCTGTAGTTCTGTTTTAAACTCAATGTTTATAACATCTGAGGCCGTAATTCCCCTGTGGATTTACCTGCCCAGGGACTGCTGATGCAATTTAGCTACTAATTCAGGACACACACAAGCACACACACAAGCACACACACAAGCACACACACACAAGCACACACACACACAAGCACACACATACAACAGGGTTAGAGGGCTACAGGTAGGCAGGCCAGCCAGCCAGGTTATGTCAGGTAGAATGTTAGTTTACTCTGCACTAGTAGTAGTTATGCATGAGAAGTGTTGAGGACACACACCTATGCTGGAGGCTGACACACCTTCTCCCCGCTAGCAGGACGTGTTTCAAGACGTGCGGAGACATTTCTCCGTGGTGGAGTGGGCCCGCCTGGCAGAAGGGGAGAAGATCCGCTACAAGAGCATGAAGCGGAACCACCTGGCCCTGCGGGCTCTAGGTGACTGCTGCTGGGGAGACAGGGCTGTGTGGATGGCATGGAGATATATATATATATACGTATATATATATATATATATATATATATATATATATATATATATATATATATATATATATATTATACAGGGCTGTGTGGATGGCATGAAGATATATATATCATTAATTTATTTATAATTATTTATTTTATACAAATGTTTTTATTATCAAGTACATTAATAGTGTAATCTAGTTCTCAGTCTCCTCATAGCCACAGTGCAAGCCAAACTGGTGCACTCTGTCATATAATATTTTGTGTGTGTGTGTGTGTCGCAGGGGTGCCCTGCACCGTACCTGCATTTATGCAGCGGCGCATGGGCCATATAACCCCCCCTCCTGCACCCAGAGACTCTGAGGAGGAGGAGGAGTGGACGCCGGCCCTGGAGAGACGCCCCCCAGGTAGAGCTGGAGGAGAGGAGGAGGAGGAGGAGAGGAGGAGAGGAGGAGGAGAGGAGGGTGTCAGAAGCAGTCTGTCCAACTCCCACACTGGTCATCCTGCTGGTGGGAGGAGGAGAGGAGGAGAGAGTTGGTGTTCCAATGAAGCACATTGTGTTGCATTTGTGTATAACATGTGCTGATTGATTGATTGATTGATTGATTGATTGATTGTAGGGATGTGTAACATTTATAACGTCTCTGTGATTGGTTCCCCCAGCACCCCGGAGCTTCCACCCTCCAGCCCGGAGACCAGCAGGGAGACCAGCAGGGAGACCAGCACACACATACAAATCCAGAGGATCACGGCAGGAAATAAATCCTAGGATTTTATTGTGTGCTGATTCCCCGACAGCCCATGTAAGTGTATGACATTATGGTATTGATAATACCTTTTTATGTACCATTTCACGATTGTCAAATAAAAACTAACTAACTAGTGTAAGCGTGACTCCACCTGTGAACCTGACTGACCAGGCTGTGCTGCCTCAGGGGGACACTCTGGTGGAGGGGACCTCCGACCTGCAGGTGGCGACGACGAGGACCCGGTCTGGACGTGTCGTCAAGGCAACCACGGTCAGTTGTTCTCCTACTGAACTACTTGGAGTTCAGAATTTGTATTTCCAAACGTTTTGAATTGTGCTCCCAGTCCAAACAGGTTGAAACCGGTTCTCTCAGGCCAACTGGTCTACACTGATGTTACTTAAATGAGGCCTACAACTGGTATTTGGTATACTTGATATTTGGTGTTTACCCAGCATTTCAAGATTCAATTGAAGATTATAAAAAATGTTTATTGTCTATCACATAATGATAGAAAATTGTCTTAGGTTAGGGGGTCTCATTCTATTTCAGACCTTTTCTTGTTGAACACGAAGCATTAGGTTTGTGGGGTTAATTGTTGTGTGTGTGTGTTTGTCTGTGTGTGTGTGTGTGTGTTTGTTTGTCTGTGTCTGTGGTGTGTGTTTGTATGTGTGTGTTTGTGTGTGTGTGTGTGTGTGTGTGTGTGTTTGTGTGTGTGTGTGTGTGTGTGTGTGTGTGTGTGCACGTGCAGGAGAGCAAGGTTGACACCAAGCGGGAGCGCATCAGTAAGAAGAAGCCCTCTCCGTGGCAAAACAAAGAGGTGAGGTCTTAGGTCTTATGATGTCATGAAAAATAGTCAAACCACGGTTTGAATTATGGGCGGGATTGGGGTGTCAGACCCCCCTAATTAAGACTTGGACTGCCCCAAAAGAGGTAAAAACAACGGGTCGGTGGGGGGGGGGGGTCGAAACATAATTTATGCCCCCTCCCCCCCAAAAGTTGACCCCTCTGATTGTCACTGCACTCTGAGTCAGACGCATAAACCACATACATACATACAGGGTATCGCTTGGTCATATGAGTGCTTCATAATAACAGCTTTCTGAATTTGTATTTGTCGTATCATACCAGTGCCAGTTGAAACTCTCTCCGTCGCTTGTATAGCCTCACCTACAAACCTTCCTGTTCTGATTGACAGATGTCCCAGTTTCAGTTTCCCGGCAGTCAAGATGTCCGGTCCCCGTTGCCTAAGCAACGCAAGTTCAGCGAGCCCAAAGACCGCTTCTAACTTCCAACCAATGAGACGACAGCATCGACGTAGATTCTACTCCTCGTTTGACACAAGGGCATTTTAGTGATGTAATTTTAATAATTAATAATTTTGTCATATAGATTCTAAGTGTCCATACATTGCCAGCATCAAAACCCCTATTCATCAACTGAAGAAACCAATTTCTCGTCCTGTCATTACAGAAGGAAATTATTCTTTGTCAGTCAGTCTCCTTATGTTTATGGTTTTTGTTCCATGGTTCAGTTGCAGTCTTATATGAAGTGTGGAGACATTAAAGGTGTGTCGTACGATTCTGTTATTTTAGCATCTGTGCTGTTTGTAAGTACAGTACTGTTTCAAATGGTTTTGGTTGTAGGAAACGACCAGTTTGTCCAAGGAATACCACAAACTTTTAGTTGCAATACGAATGTATGTAAAAAAAAGTTGTGTTTTTATTTATTATTGCATAATATATATGGTCTGATTACACAGTGTCTTCCTCTTGGACGGTCTTTGATGAGCTGTTTCACGCTGTTTCAAATTAAAGTGTTTTGTCTTTGTGAACAACAAGGCCTTGTTTCTGGTTATTATAGCAGATGGTTCTACACTGTGGTCAGGGTGGTCAGGGTTCCCAGGGGCCTTGAAATCCTTGAAGGTTTGTGAATTAGAGCAAAAGAAAATCAAGGTCTTAAAAGTTTTTGAAAATAGACATGGGTCATTGAAAGTGCTTGAATTCCCCTCTCTCTCTCTCTCAAAAAAAAAAAAAAAAGCAAATGACTTAGCTCGTCAACTAGTAAATACACATATTTCACAATATATTGTTTTGCTGTGCTGTGGTAGAGAAGGCAAGAGACCATCTAGTGTTCACACATTCAAGCCTCTCTTTTTAATTGTTGTCTGTGAGTGGATAGTTCCTATTATATAAATTCTCATCTAGATCTGTCTCAAACTATGCCGTGTTGGGTCCTTGAATTTGAGGGAATTGAGTCTTGAAAGTCCTTGAAAGGTGCTTGAATTTGATGTTTCAGAAGGTGTGTGAACCCTAGGTAGTGTTCTGCCTCCATCAGCAGTGCGCCTCTGAGTGCACCTGTTTCTACCTCGCGGTCGGAGACAGGAAGTATAAGCGCTCGCTGCAATTGCAGATTAAAGACGCCTCGGCTTTCCTGTCTGCAAACACAATGATGCATCAGTCTCTGTCTCGCTGCAAACAACAATAGCCGCATTCTCAGCGGCGTCTCAGAGAGTGATTGCAAGTCTCATCTGAAGCGCCGCGCCATTTTGCTCGCGACGTAAACCTTAATGAAGCTGTTAAGTGAAATGTGATTATATCTGTACTGTGATTGTGAATAATCTCTCATTATCCCAACCTAATGTCCTCTTAATGACTGGGTGCGCTGGGCATTACCAAGCCTCTGATCTGCTTCCTCTCTCATTATGAGGTGTGGAGCTCCCCCTGGTGGTAGATGTGGGAACCACGGGAGGCTGGTGGAGGCAGAATAATGTCACGTCTGAATCAGAATCAGTTTTATTGTTACGTCCCATTATACCAGTATAAGAGAGTCAAATTGTCAGGTTGGGAGGGGGGGGGGGTCACATTCACACCTTGTATCATAAACACAGTGGCAAGGCATTCCAGAGGGAGGCTTCAATCCTTTTATTTCACACATTAAATGTATCAAGCTTGGGAAGAATAAATAACAAAAACAGAGTTGGTGTGTGTGTGTATGAGCGTGTGTGCGTGCGTGCGTGCGTGCGTGTGTGTGTGTGTGTGTGTGTGTGTGTGTGTGTGTGTGTGTGTGTGTGTGTGTGTGTGTGTGTGTGTGTGTGTGTGTGCTAGCGCTGGTAGGGGGCCACCTTGTCTGAGGAGGAGGAGTGGGGGAAGATGCCGTTCTTGCGGTAGAAGCTCTCCCTGACGAGCTGCGTTTATGTGGTGATGTCTGTTCCATCTTTAAATCCCCGTCTAGACCAGTCTTAAGAAAGTCAAAACAAATTCGACAAGCAAAGAACTACCAAACGGTCAACTGACTACGTCATACAATACCTCGAGAGAATCAAACCAGCAGAGCTCGTGCTGCTTCAAACTCCAACAAACAGCAGTTACTCCCTGAAAATATAGTTTGTATTTATATACATATTTTTTTATAGAGAAGCCTTGCATTCATCTAGCTACCAGACAGACTACAGTGCATGCAGACTACAGACAGGACTGTGTGCAGACACTGAACCCCAAATTGCTCCCAATGAGCGGGCAGGCGCCTTGCATGGTAGCTTGTCGCCATTGGTGTGTGAATGGGTGAATGAGAGGCCGTTGTAAAGCGCTTTGGAATAAGGCGCTATATAAGTGCAGTCCAATTAGCACGACCATTTACAAAGGCCAGCTTGTGCTGTCACACACACTTACAATTATTATACTTACAATTATTATTTTTGACATAGCCTGTAATAACATTAATATTCATAAAAAATATGGCGTTATAGAAAGATATTTTCTCCGAAGGCAACTACTACAGCTAACCGTCGGCCTTGGGCTCTCAACGTGCTGGTTCTAGCGTGCCCTCTCCAAGACTTCTCCATCACAGTGGAGAACTCTACTGTAACCCCCTCCCTGACAGCCAAGAACCTTGGAGTGATCCTGGATAACCGACTATCCTGTGCGGAGAACATTGCAGCAACGGCTCGCTCCTGCAGATTCCTCCTCTACAACATCAGAAGGATACGACCATTCCTTACCAGAGAGGCAGCGCAACTCTTGATCCAGGCACTGGTCATCTCCCGCCTGGATTACTGCAATGCACTCCTGGCTGGGCTCCCCGCTTCAGCCATTAGACCTCTGCAGCTCATCCAGAATGCTGTTGCCCGGCTGGTATTCAACCTCCCCAAATACTTGCATGTCACCCCTCTCCTTCGCACCCTGCACTGGCTCCCGATAGCAGCTCGCATCAGATTCAAGACCCTGGTGCTTGCATACCAGGCAGCTAAAGGGACAGCCCCTGCCTACCTGAGGGAAATGGTAACCCCCCAAACCCCTGCCCGCTCACTCCGCTCCTCCACCTCGGCTGGCCGACTGGCCCCACCTCCTCTACACAGCAGTCGGGCTGCCCGATCACGTCTCTTCACAACACTGGCTCCCCGCTGGTGGAATGAGCTCCCTACGGCTGTCAGAACGGCAGAGTCACTACCCATCTTCCGTCGTAGACTGAAGACCCATCTCTTCAGGTTACATCTTAACTGCTCCTCCTGAGACATCTTCCGACCCTCACCACTACGTCTCCTAAAGACACCCGCTTTCCCCTCTACTGTGTCCCTAGAACTTCTATTGCCCCCATTGTACTGTTTCTCAGTTTCTCCAGTAATATAAAAAATAAAATGTTTTTTTTTTAGTAGAAGGCGATAATAGGGAGAAGGTTTTTCCTCCTATCAGTGGCCCCGGGCCCGAGCTAGAGTACTCTTCCTGCAACGAATGGTGGACTGCTGATTCACATGCTTAGTATTCAAATGTATTGATTGTAAGTCGCTTTGGAATAAGGCGTCTGCTAAATGCCAAAAATGTAAATGTAGCGCACCACAAATGAATGCGGAAACGCCTATCCATATCTCCAAATAACCTCAGCTTGTTTTTGAAGTTGTGTGTGCAAAGCGCCATAGAGGGAAACAGGTGTTCTGATTCATCATTAGCGGGCGAACACGCACGCACGCAGCATTACACACCACAACTGAGCGCCATCATTTCGCAAAATTGTCATTATCTACACAGCATAAAAACAATAAAAGAACAATAGTAATCAATAAAACACACAATAGCAATAATATAAACTACATTATTTATTTTTTTAACATGTTGGCCTATCTCTGTGGTAATAACTAGCCTACCATCAACATTGGTAACAATTGTTTAAAAAAACAAAAAATAAAAATAACAACAACAAAAAAAAACTTAGACATTAGATAATAATAATTAAAAAGATATCAATCATTTATGGGCTCATCTCATATGAAAGAAGTTGAAAATCAACCAGAAATAGTCAACTAATTGTCTAGATTTCCCACAGTCAAATTATGACGTAGGCCTACAACAATAAATAATAACCAATATTGTTGCTGGAGTCTTAAGAGTGTCACTCCTTTAGTCATTATCCACCATGAGCGGTCACAACAGAAAGTGGAGGCGGTAGCCTAGAGGTTAGAGGTCAGAGAGGCAGGTAGCCTAGAGGTTAGAGAGGCAGGTAGCCTAGAGGTTAGAGGTCAGAGAGGCAGGTAGCCTAGAGGTTAGAGAGGCAGGTAGCCTAGAGGTTAGAGGTCAGAGAGGCAGGTAGGTTAGAGGTTAGAGGTCAGAGAGGCATGTAGCCTAGAGGTTAGAGGTCAGAGAGGCAGGTAGCCTAGGGGTTAGAGAGGCAGGTAGCCTAGAGGTTAGAGGTCAGAGAGGCAGGTAGCCTATAGGTTAGAGGCCAGAGAGGCAGGTAGCCTAGAGGTCAGAGAGGCAGGTAGCCTAGAGGTTAGAGGTCAGAGAGGCAGGTAGTCTAGAGCAGTGTTTCTCAACCCTCTCCTCGGGGCGCCCCAACCGCACCACATATTTGATCTGTTCCACCACCAGCTCACCTGATTCAACTAATCAAGTACAAAGCAATTATGGTTTGTACTTGATTAGTTGAATCAGGTGTGCTGGTGGTGCAACAGATCAAATATGTGGAGCAGCTGGGGCACCCCGAGGAGAGGGTTGAGAAACACTGGTCTAGAGGTTAGAGGTTAGAGAGGCAGGGAGCCTAGAGGTTAGAGGTCAGAGAGGCAGGCAGTCTAGAGGTTAGAGGCAGGTAGTCTAGAGGTTAGAGAGGCAGGTAGCCTAGAGGTAAGAGGTCAGAGAGGCAGGTAGCCTAGAGGTTAGAGGTCAGAGAGGCAGGTAGTCTAGAGGTTAGAGGTTAGAGAGGCAGGTAGCCTGGAGGTTAGAGGTCAGAGAGGCAGGTAGCCTAGAGGTTAGAGAGACAGGTAGTCTAGAGGTTATAGAGGCAAGTAGTCTAGAGGTTAGAGAGGCAGGTAGTCTAGAGGTTAGAGAGGCAGGTAGTCTAGAGGTTAGAGAGGCCGGCTAGCAATCGGAAGGTCTCGGGTTCGATCCCCGCCTCAGGAGGGAGCTGCATGTGAGCTGGTGAATTGAGGGTTGCTGGCATCATATCTAAGGTGCCTACCACTGCCGTTGTGCCCTTGAGCAAGGCACCCCTAATTGCTCCAGGGGGCGCTGACTATGGCTGACCCTGTGCCTAGAGCCAAAAACACATTGTACTCAGTGAAAAGACAAACAGGTTGAATCTAATCTAAAGGAGAACAGAATGTCTTTCGCAGAGTATTTGAACACAGCCAGCAGCGGTTCAGAGGTCCACGGTCCACAGTACAGCGGTCCATGGGCCTCATTTCTTCCCGATCCCATTGGGGTCGGAGGTCGACCAGCCTGCCCTCTCGTCCCCCCCGTGCTGCATGTCGTTGCCCAGGTTGATCAAGGCGCAGATACTGAGAATGCAGCGTGAAGGTGGTTGTGCTATGCTACAAACACAATCCAGATAATGTGGAGGTTATACAGGCTATATATCAAGTTAGGTTATATATCAAGCTAGTTTATATATCAAGTTAGGTTATATATCAAGTTAGGTTATATATCAAGTTAGGTTATATATCAAGTTAGGTTATGTATCAAGTTAGGTTATATATCAAGTTAGGTTATATATCAAGTTAGGTTATCAAGTTAGGTTATATATCAAGTTAGGTTATGTATCAAGTTAGGTTATATATCAAGTTAGGTTATGTATCAAGTTAGGTTATGTATCAAGTTAGGTTATGTATCAAGTTAGGTTATATATCAAGTTAGGTTATGTATCAAGTTAGGTTACATATCAAGTTAGTTTATGTATCAAGTTAGGTTATCAAGTTAGTTACACAACAATAAGGTTGACTGAATGTACAATCTGCCCAGGCCGTATACTTACTTAGAAATAAGAACTCTTTTAGACAGAGAGAAGTTATTCTCGTTCCTGTTTGTACAGAGAAAAGAAGAACTCAACAGTTGCATAACGGAACAGCAGAGGTTGGTGAATAATATTCATATGATGGTAAACTATAATATTCATATGATGGTAGACTCCTGTTGAAGCCGTCCTACTGGGGTAACAACTCACCGTGACGCTGTTGAGTTGCTGTCGGTCTCGTTCCAACTCTGCCGCTCCAACCTGTCACAAGAGAGAGGAACAGAAAACCACAGATTTGACCAGTGTTGTAACTTGTGTCTTTATTGGTGTGCTTTCTTGGCCAGGTCTACCTCGAGAAAGATATTTTAATCTCAAGGGACCTCCTAGGTTAAATAAAGGTTATATAAATAAATAAATAATAACAGTAGCACTGTGTAGGTGTGATGTCATGTACTGTAGTCAACAGGGGAGGCCAGGGGAGGTAGAAATCGGAGGAGGACCGGGGTCATGTTGAAGCTGTCCTCCTGGGGTAACAACTCACCGAGACGCTGTTGAGTTGCTGTCGGTCTCGTTCCAACTCTGCTTCTCCAACCTGTTGGCAAAACAGAAAACCAACAGAATTGACCAATAGCAGCTGCTCTGTGTGGTGATGTCATGTACTGTAGTCAGCAGGGGAGGCCAGTGGAGGTAGAAATCGGAGGACGGGATGGAATCGTCATCCTCATCGTTTTTGCTGCCACTCCTGACTCCGTTCTGTGTATTACACCACGAGCCCCGGCCTCCGATTTCTACCTCCCCCGGCCTCCGGCGGTGCTCCACTCCTCCCTCCTCACGACAGATGGGTCTGTTACTCACCAATACCGGTAGTCTTCCTCTCTGTCCTGACTATGAGTCTCGTTTG
>NW_027662736.1:105000-200000 GCF_963989245.1 Nansenia antarctica | reverse complement strand
TCCATAAACCATAAAAGAGTTTTACTGAAAAGAAAAAGGGAAACGGCTAGAAGCAATATATGAAATCTGTAGCTTTATGTCTATACACAGTAATGTATAAGAAAATGGTTATTTAAACATGTGACAATGTGCTGTATGTTTCTACGTTGAACAGCTGTTGTAGAAAATGAACAAACAAATTTGTTTAATTAATTCTAATAATTAATTTCTATAAAAAGTTGTTCTATAACATAGTTGCTTAAATACACCTGCTGGAGAAGGAATTCCTCATGAACCCCTACATAGGTTTGCTGACAAAATGGACCCTGGCTATGGACTGTGAGGTCACAATGTCTGAAGTTAGAATTCTGCAGCTGGAGTTCTAGAATCCAGCTAGAGAACACATGCCGTTCATTTACCTGCAATTCATCTGTGAAGAGCTAGATAGATAAACGTTATTCGTTCTTTTCAACAACAAAAATTTGAAGACATGAATCCTAGTGCGCCTATTCAATGGATGGCCTCCTTGTATGTAGGAGATCTCCACAGGGATACCACTGAGGAAATGCTGCATGAGAAATTCAGCCTTTCTGGCCCGATCGTCTCTACAAGGGTGTGCAGGGACATGCTAACACAACAATCTCTTGGGTATGCCTATGTCAACTTTCAACAGCAAGCTGACGCAGAGCGTGCCCTGGACACCATGAACTTTGATGTCGTCAACGGAAGACCTATGCGCATCATGTGGTCTCAGCGTGACCCTTCTCGGAGGAACAGTGGGGTCGGCAACATCTTTGTCAAGAATTTAGTGGAGACGTTCGACAGCAAGCACCTCTACGACACGTTCTCGGAGTTTGGGAGCATCGTTTCCTGCAAGGTAGCGTCTGACGCGAATGGTAATGCTAAAGGCTATGGCTTTGTGCAGTATAACACCCAGGAGGCTGCTGAGAGAGCGATTAAGAGACTCAACGGCACGTTATTGAACGGCAGAAAAGTGTTCGTCGGACACTTCCAATCGCGCAAAGAACGAGAGGCTGAACTCGGATCCAGGGCCGGAGAGTTCACCAACGTGTACGTCAAGAACTTCGGAGAGGATATGGACGACCGACGCCTTCAGGAGAGGTTTGAAAGATTTGGACCAGTCCTGAGTGTCCGTGTCATGACCGATGACGCTGGTAAATCCATGGGTTTTGGATTTGTCGACTTCGAAAGGCATGAGGATGCCAAGAGGGCCGTTGATGAGATGAACGGCCAGGAGCTAAATGGGAGGCGGGTCTACGTGGGCCGTGCCCAGAAGAGAGGAGAGCGCCAGACTGTGCTGAAGCGCCAGTTTGAGCAGATAAATCAGGGCCACAGGACCAGATACCAGGTGTGTGTGTATATGAACAAACATATACTGTATAAGAAAGCTCATAATCTTGGTAAGCATTGTTGATGTATTTGAGGCATGAAAAACATCTTAGTAAAACACAGTTTCTCTCTACCAGGGTGTCAATCTTTATGTCAAGAACTTGCACGATTGTTTGGACGACAAGCAGCTGCACAAAGAGTTCTCCCACTTTGGAACAATCACCAGCGCAAAGGTGATGATGGAGGGCGGACGCAGCAAGGGATTCGGCTTCGTGTGTTTCTCCTCCCCCGAGGACGCCACCAAGGCCGTGACCGAGATGAACGGCCGCATCGTGGCCACCAAGCCCCTGTACGTGGCCCTGGCCCAGGGCAAGGAGGATCGCCAGGCTCGCGCAACCAACCAGCACGTGCAGAGTACGGCCAGCGGCTGCGCCGTTCCCAACCCAGGCATCAACCCCTACCAGGTCGCTCCCCCGCCTGGATTCTTCATGGCGGCCATTCCACAGGCCCAGAACTGTGCTGCACCGGACTTCACCAACCAGCTGGCTCAGCTGAGACCCACTCATCTCCTAGACACACCTCCTCAGCACTTCCAGAACACGCCCACCAACGCCATGTGTCCGTCGGCTACCAGGCCTAAGACCTTCAACGCTATGAAGGCCACGCCCTCCCTGGTTCCCCCTATGATGACCTCTCAGCGCGCGGGTCAGTATATTTAGTGAAGTCACCCTGCCCCAAAAGAGCACTATCCAAACATTTGCCATAAATATCCCTTTGATTATGATTATCTTCCCTCTCAGCTACCCAGGCCTTGAGAAAGCACCCTGCCAGTGCAGACGCAGCTACAGCACGGATGCACACTGTGCCCCGTAACAAGTACACAGCTGGTGTACACTACCACCTGCAGCACATGGCTCCCCAGCCACAGATCCCCATGCAGCAGCCTGCTATCCATGACCAGGAGCTTCGGACTGACTCCATTTTGGCTGCCGTTCCCCATGAGGACCTGAAGCAAATGATAGGCGAGTCTATTTGTTTGTTTCAATGAATCCCCCATTAGGTTAGTATAATTACTGTTACTGATATTTATTCTCCCCCTCCCTCCAGGTGAGCGTCTCTTCTCATCTATCCACAGCATGCACCCCAGCATCGCTCCCAAGGTCACCGGCATGCTGCTGGAGATGGACAACTCTGACCTGCTCCGCATGCTGGAGTCTCCACAGTTCCTGCGCTCCAAGGTGGACGAAGCGGTCGCTGCGCTGGAGGCCCACTGGGCTGAGGAGCCTGTACAGAAATCTGGCCACGTCCCAGTTTGAGTTTCAAGCGGCTAACACGTAAAAAAGGAGACGCGGACTTTGAAACCTACTTCACCGATAACTATGCAAAACGAATAAATGACTTCATCACAAAATGAAATCGATTGACTCAGCTATGTCTAAAAAAAGGGTAAGCTGTACCTCGATGATGAATGTAAAAGCACTGGTTGGACCAGATAGACCGACAACAAGGCCTCCTAGACCAGCAATGCACATCCCAGCTGGTCATGAAACAGAGGATGTGAAACAACTACTAGATCTTTAAACAGTTGTACTGAAACAGAGGATGTGAAACAACTACTAGATCTTTAAACAGTTGTACTATTACGACACTATTACGACACACACTTTGTTCGGCTGCCCTCGGGCAGGCGGTTCAGGACCATGTCCGCAAGGACAAATAGACTGAAGCTCAGCTTCTACCCTAGGGCCATTCAGGCCCTGAACACAGCAAAGACCTAGGTTCTAGGCCCTGGACAATCTAGACAATTTGATGGCAGCTACTAGATTGTAATCAAGTGCAATACTGAAACACAACTGTGAAAATTTCAAACCTGCAAACTGCGACACTTTAAATGAATGTGCAATAATACTATGTGCAATATGACAACCCTCGGGTACATAAGGTTCAGAGATAGGAAATGTTAGGATATTTATAGCATAGCATAGAGTACAGCACAGTGTTTTATTTGTATAGTATAGTGGATAGTGTATATAGCCTTTATTTATGTAAACCAGCTCTTTTTCCCTTCTTGTTTTTAGTATTTTTTTCCTAATACCAGGGGAGCCCCCCCCTCCCAAATTTCGTTGTATGGTACCTGTACTGTATCAATGACAATAAAGACCATTCATTCATTCATTCATTCATTCATTCTATCAGGAAGTGTGTGAAGTCAGTCTATTACATCCCAATGTACGAGTATACAAGAGTAAAACTCTTTGGCATTGGTTCCTCAACATTAAGGTTGCAGTATAAAGATACCAGATGACATTAATACCTGTCTGTGTTGTGAGGCAGCGCCAGGCCGGCGGTGTAGATGGCGATGGCGGTGAGGACCACGGCCTCTGTCTCAGACACGGGGAAGTGCTCCACCGCCATCTCCTGGGAGCGGATGGGCAGGGTGTAGAGAGCCACGCCGGTCATGTGACTGATCACCACAGGGGTGAGGATAGACAGGACCCCCGGGCTGGAAGCCTGCTGCTGCTGGAGGAGGGAGGGGGGGGGAGGAGAAGAGTTAAATAGACTAGAAGGGGTAAAAAGACAGACAGACAGACAGGAGGATGTAACTGACCGGCTCCCCTTCTGCAAGGCCGTCCTGTGTCCCTGGAGGCGGGGCTCCTAGCTGACACCACAGGTCTAAGGCCTGCACTGCTGTCAAGGTCAGTCACAACAGCTAGGTGGGTATAATAATAATAATAATAATAATAATAATAATAATAATAATAATAATAATAATAATAATAATAATAATAATAATAATAATAATAATAATCCTGCTGGAACCATATATACTAAAAAATGTATGGACTCACTGCAATGTAAGTCGCTTTGGATAAAAGTGTCAGCTAAATGGCATATATTATTATTATTATATTATTATTATTATTATTATTATTATTAGGTGGACATTACGCTTACAGCACCATCAACACACACATACATGACTGACTGACTGGTCATGAGTAAGGAGTGGAGACATTCTTGACCACCTGACCTGTCTCACTATCAAAGCTTATTCCCGAGGCTGCTAGCATTTGCTTTCCTTACTTTAGCCTTACTTTCCTGTCTATCTTCACAATCTCTATCCAATAAAATGAAAAATATGAGTGGGACTGCCTCACTCAAAAAATAACCTTTAAAAAAAAGGAAAAGAAAAGAGAGATATAGGCAGGTTAGTGAAGTATTTGAAAAAAAAAAGAAAAAAAAAAGAAGAATCACTGGAATGGAAATGGAGCGAAAACAGTGTAAATGACTGAAAGCCCTGCCAAAGAGCCTCGCCCCCCCCCCCCCCACACACCCCCTCCCACCCCCCTGCCACGCCCCCTCCCTATCAGTTAAGCCGGAGTGCGAGGATACACGGAGCAGCAGGATGACGGCCAGCAGGCCGGAGGCGGGCATGTAGTAGCCGATGGAGACGAAGCGCGAGAGCGAGGGCATCAGGTAGAAGTAGGACTGGTGGAGACGCTCCAGGAGGTTGTTCAGCTTCCGGAACATTCCCTCCAGCAGCCTGGGGAGAGGACACACACACACACACACACAAACACACACAGACACAGAGAGAGAGAGAGAGAGAGAGAGAGAGAGAGAGAGAGAGAGAGAGAGAGAGAGAGAGAGAGAGAGAGAGAGAGAGAGAGAGAGAGAGAGAGAGAGAGAGAGAGAGAGAGGATGTTAGCGTGGCTAGTGTAAACTCACTCCTCAAGTTCAAAATACACCCCCCTCCGTAAGCTGTTGTGTATGAATTGCGTGAAATAAATAAAGTGGAATTGGTTTGTGTTCATCCCGTATTGGGAGGACGTCCCTGACCTGCCGACGGTGGTGGCGTCCACCTTGTACTGGCTGAAGCTGTTGACGCCCCTGATGGTGGCGGCCTCGATGTGGTAGCGGAGGAAGAGGCCGTGGTCGCCCCAGGGCCGCCCGCTAGCCTGCTTCAGCACCATCAGCATCATGGTCTCGGCCACGTGGCTGTAGCCCGACGTGCTGTCCCAGTCGTTCCTCTGGAGCTACGCGGGAGCACACGCACATGTAAACACACACACACTAGGGCTGGGTATCGCCACTGATTTCCCAAAACGATTCGATTCCGATTCACAGCTCCCGATTCGATTCGATTCGATCCGATTCCGATTCGATTTAGTTACAATATCAATTTTCCTTGAATATGAAGAGATTCTCAGAACTAATGCTATATACAGTATATCTCAAAAGTGAGTACACCCTTAATGTATGTAATCTTTTCAGAACATGACCATGACGTTTCTCACACTGTCCATTCTTCTTCACCGTCAGGAGACCCAGTCTATCCGGGCCATGCTGGTCCAGAATGTGAGGCGGGTCCCAGAGGTTGTCAACGCCCTCCCAGGGATGAGCTGTCAGCCAGTGGCGGGGGGAGCCTTTATGTTCCTTAGGCTGCATCTTCCCCCAGCAGCCATTGCCAAGGCCAAGGTTAGTCTATGGTTGCAACTCGATAGTTTTCCCTGTATCTTTTGATTCCTTAGAATATCTAAGGGGGGGAACCTTGAAAGAACAAGAAACTATTAGGAGGCTCAATGTATCTTTGAATGTTGTTCTCTTCTATATTGTAGGAGGCAGGGGTGCATCCTGACCTGCTGTACTGTACCAGACTGCTGGAGGAGGAGGGTCTCTGTGTGGGACCTGGGTGTGAAGATGGACAGAGGGAGGGCACCCACCATATCAGGTACAATCCCCACTCTCTCCACTCAGTCTCACAACAGCTTCTTTACACATTACAAATAGCCCCCAAAGCTGTCTTACATTCTTACATACAGACTAGACTAGAATCCACATGGTACAGAGTGGCTTGTGTCTGAACATGGGAAATGTAGAAGACTGTATCCTATCCTAAATGACTATAGTCTTCTTGAGTAAACAATCAATGCATGAAACCAGGGTTGGGTTCACCATGCCACCAACTTGTGCAATGTTTAATTGAACAAAAAACTTTTTGAACGACCAATTTGGGAATAGTAGTTGGGTAGTAATGTCATTGTCCGGTAGAACTATTCTCTCCCCCCGCTGTCAACGGGAGTTTCATCCAGCAGCAAGCGGTGCTGCAAGCAGCAGCGGGTGAACTCCCGGTTCATTGAGTTTACGGTTAAAAGCATATCTTATGAAGAAGACTCTGCTAACGACGCCGATCATTGATCGGCAACGACACTATAGTTTGCCTAACTGGCCATCGGATTTGGGCTCCTAATATCTAAAAAGCACTACGGTTTTCTTATTTTATCGGTTTAAACCCAAAAAGGGGCGTGGACATGACGGGAGAGCAAAGTACCCGGATGCGTTCGAATTGCATAGAGTTTGAATTTTGTCAGCTTTAAAGCGGATGTGTTTCCTAGAACATGTAAATGCAATTGCGTATCACCGAATTGCATAGAGAGTTTGAATTTTGTCAGCTACAAAGCGGATGTGTTTACTAGAACATGTAAATGCAATTGCGAATCACATTATTGCATTACAATTTTGAATATTGACTCAAATAACGCAGGCAAAAGTGGCAAATGAATATGCTATTTTGGGATTGCAAAGTCATTTGCACATTAAAATGAACTTTTGAATTTTGTCAGCTACAAAGCAGAGCATGACTTGTCAAATGGCTTTGCATTATAATTTTAATATTGACAGCGAATGTGCACATCGGGTACATGAAAATGAAAATGCAAATCATTAGAATTGCATTTGAATTTGAATATTGTCTGAAAGAATGCATGCAAAAGTGGAACATGCAATTGCAATCTCATATCGCATTAGCATTTGAATTTAGTCAGCTATATGCTTCCATACATCTCAGCCAGGCGCTGTAGTGGAGCGCAGGGTTGCCAGACGGGATTGACAATTTCCAGCCCAACCAGTCTAAAAGCTGCCGAATCCACCCGTCCAGAGTGACCAAAAGTAGCCCAATCTGGCAACACTGGAGCGGGACATCGGTTCCTCAATAAACAAGCCATGAGTAACGTTAATGTTAAAACCTTGTCCACGATTCTCGTTCATTCAGGTGGGTTAAACAAACTGTATAAACGCCATAATACTGTTGGTTCAAATGTAATATATTAATGAACAAGTTCATGTCATGTTGTGTCAGTACAAACATGTTCTAATAACATTTTATTTAGGGAAAAACCCGACCTAACGTCACCCGCGATTGTGAAGCTAACCCCAACAAGCTAGTTAGCGAATGTTAAAGGGTACAACAACAACTAGTTTAATGTCAACCATTTCTCTATTCTCAATCATTTCTGTAATAATTGTACCAAATTGGGGCCAGTAACACTAACTTGTGTGTGAGTAAGTTATATGTGTGTGTGTTATGTACGACAGTGTCATTGTCTTTGCAGCACTTTGTTGCCCTTTACGACGTCACGTTACGTACGTCTGTTAGAGCTTTACGACGGTGTGTGTGTGTTGTCAGAATGAATGGCACATGGCAAGTAAACGGAGCTCAGTTGTATACCTGTGTGGATCTACATTTATTAGCACAACACAAACATAATATTGGCGACGAAGATGGCTGAATTTACTTTGCCACCACCGGCACCTTTCTTGTCTCTGCCCGGCGAGCCTCCGATTCCGTGGGAAGGATGGCTGGATGACTTTACTGTCTACCTAGACGCCATGGACTTCACAGAACTTTCCGACAAGCGGAAAATGGCGCTGCTCCGTCACTGTCTCGGTACGGAGGGTCAGAGGATATTCCGAGCCCTCGGCTGCGCTGAGACCTACGAGGAAGCTGTCGCTCTCCTCACTAATCACTTTGCCGGCAAACAACGGGTGCTTCTCCGGCGGTACAAGCTACGAAAACGGCTTCAACGCCCCGGTGAGTCTGTTCTGAGCTACGTGACCGATCTCAGGGATCTGGCGCGAAAATGCAACTACGGGGTGATTCACGATCAAATCGTACGGGATCAGCTTATTGAAGGGACATTGTGTGAGAAAATCAGGGAGAAATTACTTTTGGAGCCAGATGAGCTAACAATAGATGATGCTCTAGCTAAAGCCATGCAGGTAGAATCAGCGTTACAGTGTACTAGCATGCTGACTGCCAGCTCACGCTCCGACTCCGCCTCCACGGCCTCACTCACGCAACAGCTTCAGCCTGCCTACCAGGACAGCCAAGAGGACACAGATGCGTGGCTCCCAGTGCAGCAAGCTCGCAGACAGGGGAACACACGTAGCTCTGATAGCTGTAATAACTGTGGGGCTAGCTCACACAATGCACGGGCTCCTAACTGCCCAGCTCGAGGGCAGACATGCAGGAACTGTTTGAAGCCCAACCATTTTGCTAAAGTGTGCAGGTCTGCTCCTGCGGCTCATCCCCCACAGTCCAGACCCCGCTCAACTCGCAGCGACCATACTGAAATTAGAACGGTGTCTACAAACCATGTGAGCTTTAAAACATGCACAGTGCAGCTGGGTGAGGTCAGCCTTCCCTTGTTACTGGATACAGGCGCGGCTGCGTCTCTTCTCAATCTCAGCACCTACAACAAATTCTTTGCCCACCTGCCATTGCAGCAGCCCTCCACTCCTCTGTGCGGATATGATAGCTCTAAGATAGAGATTGTGGGCATCCTTCAGGTACCAGTGCACTATGGATCTAAGCACATGTCTGCATTCCCATTCCACATCGCTAAGCGGGGTGCTAATCTGCTGGGCCTCGACCTGTTCACGGGCCTGGGATTCACACTGCATGACGACAGTGGGTCAGCCATTCAACATGTCACCTCCACCTGGGAGCAGAAATGGCCAGCGCTGTTCGATGGACTGGGTTGCCTCACAGCTTTCACACACAGACCCCTGGTGAACACAGAGGTGTCACCAGTCATGCAGCCCCTGCGCCGGATCCCTCTCGCTCTGAGGGATGATGTCACAAAGGAACTCAACATGCTGCTGCAGGCAGGCATCATCGAGCCGGTCAACGCCGTCCCCTGGATTTCAAACCTGGTCATCGCTAAGAAAAAGTCAGGGGGGTTGAGAGTCTGTGTGGACCTGCGGTCTGTCAACAAGGCGGTGATTCCAGATAAATATCCGTTGCCTACCTCAGAGGAGCTGACCACCCACTTCTACGGCTCCACGGTTTTCACAAAGCTCGACCTGCGCCAGGGCTATCTCCAGGTTCCCCTCCACCCAGCCAGCAGAGACTTGACAACCTTTGTATCGCACGCTGGGGTCTTCCGGTACACCCAAATGCCTTTCGGGCTTAGCTCCGCCCCCAGCTGCTTCCAGAAGGTCATGACCACCATCCTTGCTGGTATCCCTGGGGTCGCGGTGTTCTTGGATGACATCGTGGTCCATGCCCCAGATGTGCCAACACACAACGAGCGGCTTCACATGGTGTTTGCAGCCCTCCTGGACAATAATCTGACCCTGAACACAGAGAAATGCTCCTTCGCCGCTACCGCCATCGACTTTGTGGGGTTTCGCCTCACAGCAAAGGGCATCACACCTCTCTTGTCCAATGTCGACGCCATACACCGGATTCCGGAGCCCACCTCTGCTTCCCAAGTAGCCTCATTCCTGGGCATGACAGCTTATTACCTAGGGTTCCTGCCCCACTACTTTCAGACCACAGCTCCCCTTCGCCAACTGCTCAAGAAAGAGGAGCCATGGAAGTGGACTGCAGCATGCTCAAGGGCGTTCCACTCGCTGAAGATCCAGCTCACCACAACCCCCATCCTGGCCCACTTTGACCCGTCCAGCCCTACCCTCGTCACCTGTGACGCCTCAGCCGGGGCGGTGGGTGCCGTGCTCTCACAGGTTCAGGACGGCGTCGAGCGGCCAGTTGCCTTTGCCTCCAGGGCTCTTAGCCCCACCGAACAGAGGTATTCAGTCGGCGAACGCGAAGCTCTAGCCTGTGTCTGGGCATGTGAGAGGTGGCACCTCTATCTATACGGCCGGCGGTTCACCCTCCGTACAGACCACCAGGCCCTGACCACACTGCTGTCAGCCTCAGGCAGTGGGCACAGGCCTCTCCGTTTGCACAGGTGGGGGGAGCGGCTCAGGCAGTATGACTACCAGCTCAGGTTCACCCCGGGGAGGGACAACGTAGTGGCCGACCTCCTCTCTCGGTCTATCGAGGCCCCCACCCCAACTGTCTCTCCGGATGACGACACAGAGCCAGAGCTCATCCAGATGTTGCATGGGCCCCTGCAGACAGCAGTGTCACTAGAGGAGCTGCAGCGGGAATCGGAACAGGACCCTTTGCTATCCACCCTGCGCACCTACATACGCACCGGATGGCCATCACGGGTGCCGGAGGATCTGGCCCCGTTCGCTAGAGTACGGCACAAACTCTCATGCTGGGGGGACGTCTGTGTCTCCAGGGGCCTCTGCACTGTGATCCCAAGTGGCCTGCGTGCGTGTGTCATGTCCATGGCGCACGAAGGTCATTTGGGCATAGTGAGGGTCAAGCAACGATGCCGCGACCTGGTGTGGTGGCCAGGCATCGACCGTGACATCGAAACAATGGTCAAGGACTGTGCACCATGTCTGCTCAGCGGGAAAAGTGGGTTGCCAGCCTCAACACCCCTGCAGCCTACCCCGTGGCCGCCCCGCCCATGGGAGCATCTCCAGCTTGATATCTGTGGAGAGATCCATGGCCGAGGGGTCCCGCACCACCAACGCTTTCTGGTGGTGGCATACGACCTCCACTCCAAATGGCCTGAAGTGGTCCCAGCAGGAACGGTCACAACACGGACCATTATTGACATCCTGGATGGCCTGTTTGCTAGATGGGGTCTGCCACTCACCATCACCACAGATAATGGGCCCCAGTTCATCTCAGCAGAGTTCTCGGACTTCCTCCGCACCAAGGGGATCAAGCACATCCGCACGGCATACTTCCACCCTCAGGCCAACGGGGGGGTGGAACGTTTCAACCAAAGCCTTAAAAATGGGATCCGAGCACATCTGTTCCAGGGGTGCACATTCCAGGCCGCACTCAACCAAACACTGTTGCACTACAGAGCTAGTCAGCATGCAACAACGCAGACCTCTCCAGCATCCCTCATGCTTGGCCGTGAGATGGACTTGCCACTGAACAGACTCAGGTCCCGGGATGCAGTGACACCTGCAGCAGGCAGCACCCGAGATGCTGCTCAAGCAGCAGTGGCCACACATCAGGGGGAGATGAAGCGACGCTTCGACAAGAAACGTGGAGTAAAGACCACCACCATCAAGGTGTCCGACTGGGTTCGGGCCCGTAGGACCCAGCGACATAACAAGATGGCATCTTTCTGGTCTCAGCCCCTTCAGGTGACACGTCAGCTGGGGCCAGCCACGTTCCTGCTGAGCGACGGATCCCGCTGGCACGCCAGCCGACTGCGGAGGGTGCCTGGTCCTCCTGGGCCTGCCATGGCCACACTGCTGCCAGCAGCCGGTGCAGCAGAGACAGATAGAACTGTCTCAAAGGCCTCGAGTCCTGTACTGCTAAGGGCAGCTACACCGCCCCAGGCTCCGCCGCAGCCACTGCCTATGTGGCCTCCACCCGCTCAGCCTCTACCTGCTGTTCCTCTTCCTCACCCTCCTCCACCTAACCCTGGCTTCCTCGCAGGGTCACAGCCCAGGGGGGAGGTCGATAGGCCACAGTGGGAACGGGCTCGCCCTGCACACCTCCAGGACTATGTCACTAAATTTCACATATAGGCCTTCAGGCCCTACTCCTGTTTGACTGTTACTTTAGTTGTTTGAGTTTTGGAAAGGGGGGGGAAATGTTATGTACGACAGTGTCATTGTCTTTGCAGCACTTTGTTGCCCTTTACGACGTCACGTTACGTACGTCTGTTAGAGCTTTACGACGGTGTGTGTGTGTTGTCAGAATGAATGGCACATGGCAAGTAATTGGAGCTCAGTTTGTATACCTGTGTGGATCTACATTTATTAGCACAACACAAACATAATAGTGTGTGCAAGCATGTTTTTGATATTGTCAATCGTCTCACTTGTAATAGGTGAGCTGTAACACAAATATGCCAGTGAGAAAAAGGAAAATGGACATAAATACCTCTTTTGGTCAAAGGGCAGCAGAGACAAGTACAGGACACAGGTGAGGTCTTACAATACTAGTGTTTTAACAGTGCAGTTGATTTAGAGTTGAGATTAGCTACATCTGTAATGTTTTGTTTCTAAGGAGATTGAACCAGGTCCACCTGCTAGGAAAGATGTAGATTACTACCTACATACTGTAACTGTCTCCTTTATTCATTATGTTAGATCTTATGGGGTTTTCTAGAAACATATATGCTTATGTCACTCAGACATACACATAACACATACACACGAGAGAGTATTTAAGCCTGTCTGTATGTCATAATGATGTCGTTGAATGCCGAATGCTGAGATACTGTGCTGATGGACCATTCGCTGACTGTCTTTTTTTTTTTTATGATTTATAGTTTTTGTTATTTTCAATAAACAGACAATGAACAGACATACATCACAAGTAACAGTTGACGTTGGACAATAAATTAAAAAGACAAATAATAGACACAACAAAACATGAAGGTGATGTACAGCAATATAAATCTTCAGCATAACAATCCTACTTATAGCAGTTTACTTTCACGTTTTACATTTGGGATATTGCTATTTATACATAAATGAAAGTAAATTAAAAAATTAAAAAATATTGCTATTTACATGAGCTGGAATTGCCATTATTTCTCAATATATGAGTGATACTGCCCCCATTTCAAGCGGTAATCCTCCACCTTCTCTAGCAGCCTATATGATAATTGTTCTAAGGCTGCCAGCTGCCCAAGAGAAATGTGCCACAGAGACGGTGCTGGTGCTGATGAGGCCTTCCACTCTTTAACCAATAGTTTCCGTCCTAGCATTAACGCAGTCTGGATCCAATTGGCGAGTGGTGGAGTCACCTCACTTAATGCTTTGGGGTCACCCAAAATAAAAAGACTGGGGGTGAACGGAATGTCAAGGCCAACAATTTTTTCCAGAAAACCATGTATGGCTAGCCAAAACTCCTGGGTTTTTGGACATCCCCAAAGCATATGCACTAGAGTACCATTCCTGTCACTACACCTCCAGCACTCCGAGCTGTCAATCAGACCCACTCTATGTAGCCTGGATGGTGTCCAGTAGATTCTATTAATAATCTTGAATTGGATCAATCTCGTTCGGAGTTCCCTTGACATTTTTTTCCCATTCTTGAGAATTCTTCCCCATTCTGCCTCTGTAAATTATACCTTTAAATCTGTTTCCCATGCTAGTTTAAGGGACCATATGTTTGGGTCTGAGGCCACTAGGATCCTCGAGTAGTAAGCAGAGGCTTCAT
This sequence comes from Nansenia antarctica, assembly GCF_963989245.1. Taxonomy (NCBI): domain Eukaryota; kingdom Metazoa; phylum Chordata; class Actinopteri; order Argentiniformes; family Microstomatidae; genus Nansenia; species Nansenia antarctica. The sequence goes on along the minus strand of NW_027662736.1, from coordinate 186,331 downwards.
GACCTAGTCCAAAAATGTTCAAAAACCATTCAAGTGTATCACCACTAGGTGGGGCAATTGTGGGGGAGCCAAATGTTTGCACCATTAACACTGGGAGCGCAGCGGATCGCGACCTTATTCAAGCGCGATGAGGTGTGCTTCAGCACTATGATAGTTTAACATAGAGAAGAGTGTACTGACGCACAAAGATCGCTGGAGGGCGATGTCACGCAAGAAGCGTGAACACCCAACACACCCGGGGGAAACCCGATCTCTGTTCATTGATCAGAGCGCATGTCTTATCACTGGAACAAGACTGACTGATACACACCACACCTCTGCCATCATACATCGGTCCCACATGTATTTATTTACCATCATATTTTTCAATATAAAACGGTATGATATGGTAGCCTACATTGCAGTCGTCCCGCAGTTCTAGTAGATCGCCGACATCATGTTATTTGATGTACACATTTCACGGCAAGAGAATTCCGATTTGTGGCAAACACCCAACAATTGTTCGTTCACTAAACATTATAACATGAACACAGTTATAGCACCAGTTCCTAGCACCTAGTTTCCTAGCACCAGGGGAGCCCCCCCTCCCACATTTCGTCGTTTGGTACCTGTACTATATCAATGACAAATAAAGACCATTCATTCATTCATTCAAACAATGACAGTTACAGTCTCGCTCAAACTGTAGCGAGATTAGGAGACTACTAATTGAGAAAAGGAAAAGAAAATACATGAAAGAAAGGAGAGAAAGAGTACAGAATGATAAATCATTCAGAATGTTATTGGTTTTAATATTTCACAATCTGCCAGAATAAGCACGCTCCCTCGCACGCCCAGCCCATCATTTTTGATGCCGCTAATGTGTGTAATGAAAAGTGTGACAATGTTGAAAGACATGATGTCATAATCAAAATATAAAACCTGGTTGGATAAAATAAGATTCTGTTGTGATTGTGTTGACATTGTTGTGATGTCAAAAGAGATGTTGGTTATGTAATGTGTATAAAGTGGAGAGGAGATTGATCGGAACTGCAGGAGTTTTCATTACTAACGAATGATGGTTGATTATTATTATACAAAAATAATAGTAATAAATATTGCAATATTGTGTTATCATAGTTATGAGCTTCACAGTGATAAAGTCTGTTTATCGTGAACTTCACGCCGGCCGTGCCCGTAACATCAGCAGACAATCGACTGCTGTAAGCGTGTAAGCGTTGAAACCTGCTTGGCAGCTTTGAAACCCGCTTGGCTCGCTCATGAATTGGCAGCTATTGTTTGCTAATGGAAAACGATCAATAAGATTACCCTCCCCCGTGCATCAAGTGATTGTATGAAGTCAAGTGGTAGCTACATTGCAGTCGTCCCGCAGTTCTAGTAGATCGTCGACATCATGTTATTTGATGTACACATTTCACGGCAAGAGAATTCCGATTTGTGGCAAACACCCAACAATTGTTCGTTCACTAAACATTATAACATGAACACAGTTATAGCACCAGTTCCTAGCACCTAGTTTCCTAGCACCAGGGGAGCCCCCCCTCCCAAATTTCGTTGTTTGGTACCTGTACTATATCAATGACAAATAAAGACCATTCATTCATTCAAACAATGACAGTTACAGTCTCGCTCAAACTGTAGCGAGATTAGGAGACTACTAATTGAGAAAAGGAAAAGAAAATACATGAAAGAAAGGAGAGAAAGAGTACAGAATGATAAATCATTCAGAATGTTATTGGTTTTAATATTTCACAATCTGCCAGAATAAGCACGCTCCCTCGCACGCCCAGCCCATCATTTTTGATGCCGCTAATGTGTGTAATGAAAAGTGTGACAATGTTGAAAGACATGATGTCATAATCAAAATATAAAACCTGGTTGGATAAAATAAGATTCTGTTGTGATTGTGTTGACATTGTTGTGATGTCAAAAGAGATGTTGGTTATGTAATGTGTATAAAGTGGAGAGGAGATTGATCGGAACTGCAGGAGTTTTCATTACTAACGAATGATGGTTGATTATTATTATACAAAAATAATAGTAATAAATATTGCAATATTGTGTTATCATAGTTATGAGCTTCACAGTGATAAAGTCTGTTTATCGTGAACTTCACGCCGGCCGTGCCCGTAACATCAGCAGACAATCGACTGCTGTAAGCGTGTAAGCGTTGAAACCTGCTTGGCAGCTTTGAAACCCGCTTGGCTCGCTCATGAATTGGCAGCTATTGTTTGCTAATGGAAAACGATCAATAAGATTACCCTCCCCCGTGCATCAAGTGATTGTATGAAGTCAAGTGATACTCACTTTAGAAACTAGTTCTTAGCCTACACGTTTCTTTGTCAAATACATGCTCTGCATGTTTCTCTAAAATGCATAAAGTTCCTATAAGCAGAGAAGTGGGGAAATTATTAGAGAAATCTGATATGAAGCTTGAGTAAGCTGAGAACGAACTATGGAACAGATTAAATGCTATATATGGAGAGGAGATTGATTGAGACTGCGGGAGCTTTACTAATGAATGAAAGTTGATTATCATTATTAAAAAAGAATCAACTATCCAAATATGAATCTGCGTATATCTATGTACAACCTTGTTGTAGCCTATTATTATCATGGTCGACATGAGAATTGTTGGCTACTTCATATCACAACTGAACATTCATATATATAGCCTATTGCATTATTTAAAAATTGACAGTGCTGTACATAGTGTCATTCAATGCTATATATAGGCTACTACTACAACGTGGTCTACAGTGATATACAAAAAAGACATTAGGCATTCGTGTCATCATGTTCTTTACACATTACATAACCAAGATTTATTTTGCAATCACAACAATGTCAACACAATCACAACAGAATCTTATTTAATCCAATCAGGTTGTATATATAATCTATATATATAATCTATATATTGGTTTCAATATACCTCCATAGCAGTCTACAGTCTAATTTAGCTATATCTATAATTACATTATGAGAACATCAGTATTTTTACGCCTTTGGTTGTATTGTCTGAACGAACATTGATTGGGAGACATACTGTACAGTTTTATCATTTTCATAACTGTCTGCACATATACATATCTTATTTGGATTGTTATTGTAGCCTATATATAAACACAAATATCAGTCTTATGCACTGTGTCTCATTCAGCACTGAAGCCTGAATTTGAGCACAGTGTGTGCCCCCTTGCTACCTCTGCTGATATAAAAGAGAATTGCAGGCTTGGAGAAAAAGATGGCAGCCACAAATACACAGACACACACAGAAACACTGCTAAAACGCTTTATACTAACTCGATTTTGAAAATGTAAAAATGCTGGGTGGTAGAACGCACATATCTAGGAAAAGTCATGAAAGGAGGGTCCTGAAATGTGATCGAGTGCAAAGGTAGAATTTTTTTTGTACTCACTGGTGCTGTTTAACACCTCACGGCTGTTCTAGTGTTAAGTGTCTTAGCTGTAGATACTTCCAAAATTGATTGTATGGTAAATCAAATTCCCTTCTAAGAGCCTCAAAAGATTTTAGCGTTCCATCCTGATATAGGTCTCCTAGAACTTCGATACCTTTTTGAAAGCAGGGCTTCCAAAAGAAGGGCGATTTATCTATACACAGCTTAGGGTTCAGCCAGATCCCAGCAGACTGGTGAAGATAGGGGTCAAATTTAAAGATGTAAGCGACTCTCTTCCAAACCCATTGTATATGGGACAAAATAGGGTGCGATCGATTCTCTTGGGCTAGTCTGGCCGTAATACAGCACCTGAGTGCCAGAGGGGTGCAGATGGTACTTTCAATATGGAACCACGGGGGGCTCTCTCTGGAGGCAGAGTCCAGTGTGCCATGTGCCTGAGAGTGAAAGCATAATGGTAATATAACAGGTTAGGAACACCAAGACCTCCTCGGTCTACAGGCCTCTGCAGTTTCCGCAGGCTCATTCTAGGACGTTTGTTGTTCCATAAGAATTTATTACAAATTTGATCAAATTGTTTAAAATAGTGTAGTGGGATTCGGACTGGGAGAGCTTGTAACAGGTAGTTAAATTTAGGAACACAGGTCATCTTAATTATATTTACTTTGCCCCACATGGAGAGAAATAGTGGAGACCACCGCTCTACATCTCCCCGCAGTTTATCCAATAGGGGAACAAAGTTTATTTTAACTAAGTCAGCCAGTAAGGGGGGGAATGTTAGGCCAAGATATCTAATGCCTTTCTTAGGCCAAGAAAAGGTGCCTGCTTGAAAGAGGGATTTGGGACAATATGGCGAGAGAGGAAGAGCCTCCGACTTTGTCCAGTTCACTTTATAACCTGAAATAGATGAAAACTTGTCAATGATTCTAAATAGGGAGGAAAGAGAGCGTTCTGGATCTGAGACAAATAAAAGAATGTCATCCGCATATAGCATCAGTTTATGACATCTATCACCGATTTGAATACCTGGAAACGTGGGTTCTCTCCGGATAGCCATTGCTAACGGTTCGAGAGCAACAGCGAAGAGCAGGGGGGAGAGGGGGTCCCCCTGTCTCGTACCCCTACCCAGCTCAAAGGGAGATGACATAATGCCATTGGTAAGCACTGATGCCGTAGGGTTAGACTAATATAATAATAATAATAATAATAATAAATAATATTAATAATAATAATAATATAATAAGACTAATCCACTCTATAAACTTCTTGCTGAAACCAAAGCATTCCAGGGCGGAGAGCAAGTATTGCCACTCCACCCTGTCGAACGCCTTCTCAGCGTCCAACGAGATGGCGGCCATGGGAGAGGCATTGTCCCGAGTGGCCCACATAATATCAACAAATCTCCTAACATTGTCTGCAGAGGAACGGGAGCGTATAAAACCGACCTGGTCGGGGTGAATCAGAGAGTTTATCACCTTGTCAAGGCGGTTAGCCAGAATTGTTGATAATATCTTACTATCGCAGGAGGTTAAACTGATAGGTCTAAAATTCTTACAATCTAAAGGGTCCTTCCCTTCCTTCAAAATAAGGGTAATAATGGCCTCCGATAGAGTAGGAGGAAGTTTTCCCTTTTCCAGGGCTTCATTATAGGTATTTAGTAGTAATGGAGCAAGTTCTTTGGAGTAGGCCTTGTAGAACTCGGCCGTGAAGCCATCTACACCTGGCGCTTTACTTGAAGGTAGGTGCTTAATAACGTCAACTATCTCCTCAATAGTAATATGTGAGTCAAGACTCTCGAGCTGGTCCTCAGATAACGACGGAAGATTGAGAGTTGATAAAAAAGAAGTGATGTCTGTTTTGTTCACCTTTGACTCAGAGGTGTATAGGTTTACATAGAAGTCTCGGAATGCACCATTTATTTCTTTGGGGTCATAAAGAAGATGCCCATCACTCCCCCTAATGGCTGGAATAGTGCTCCATGCTTCTCTTTGTTTAATATATCTGGCGAGTAGTCTACCGGCCTTATCTCCCTCCTCAAAATATTTTTTTCTAGCCCGAAAGAGACAGAATTCAGCCTTTTTGGTCATAATTGAATTAAATTCAAATTTTAGTTTAGTCAACCTGGTAAGATTGACAGATGATGTATTTTTTTTAAACTCTGACTCTGCGACTTTGATCTGTTTCTCTAGTTCCTGTAGTTTAGCATAGTGTTCCTTCTTTTTAAACGAAGAATGTTGAATTATATGACCTCTCGAAACAGCTTTCAAGGCTTCCCAGGCTATCCCTGCAGATGGGGCTGTTGGTAAATTTGTTTCTATATAGAGCTCGATTTGTGATCTAAGTGATTCCTTAAAAGTCTCATCCAGTAAAAGACTAGAATTTAGTCTCCATCTAGTCGACCTATTCTGCCTATTAACGGACAGTATATGGAGAAATATTGGACTATGATCCGACAAGATTATATTGCCGATGTCACTCGATGCTACAGCGGACAACAATGACTGAGAAACCAGAAAGAAGTCTATCCTAGAGAAAGAACGGTGGGGGGAAGAGAAGAATGTATAATCCCTTGAAGACGGGTTTTGTAGCCGCCAGACGTCCACCAGACCAGACGCCCTGGACAAATCTTTGAGCACCATATGCGCTCTAGAAGTGCGGGTTAATGAAGAGCTACGATCCAACACCGGGTCCATTACTTCATTAAAATCGCCACCCATAATAATGGGATAGTCTCCCATGTCATTCAATTTCTTTTCAAGTAGTCCCAAAAATGCAGGGTCATCTATATTTGGGCCGTACACATTTGCTAGTATAATATAGTTACCCTGAATCTCACATAGCATCAGTAGAATTCTCCCTGCCTCATCCGTACTCTCTCTTAGACATTTGAATTGTAGTTGCTTATTAATTAATATTGCCACCCCTCTACTGTTACTACTGCCACAAGCCGACTGACTGTCTTAATAAATCAAGTACAGAGATTCCGACCCGTGTTGAACGTTCTATTTTCTTGTCAAATCGTGTATGCTGCGCACCTAATCTATCCTGAGATGACACAACGCATTTAAGATCACAATCCTCAATAGATTGATCCATTCCATCGTTTTACCGACAAGCTGATTCTACAATTGGTGCCGTGACCCGGATTTAGCGACTGAACTTTCGAACTGGTACATCGTGGTAACAGTGAGCCGGCGGACAGCAAAAACAAAGACGTGCACCCCTCCACTCCCTTCCTGACACAGGAGAGGAACTCCGTGGTGACAGGTGGCTCCAGTCCGGGTTTACAGCAAAGATCAACTAAAAAGTGAGTTCTAAAAAGTCGCTCAGATCAGATAAAGAACCTCTGATATAGAATATTCAACACGTAAATTGAGAACAGTAAAAACAGACTTTATGTTTCTTTGGTTCATGGCTAATCCTATATGTATTGTCAAGAATTGAGATTTGAGATACAACAGGATAGCTTGTGGGTAGTGTGTGGCAGGGTTTCCGTTAGAAAAATTTGCCGTCGGACATCGTGTCCGGGAAGAATTCGATTTACCGGACAAACGTGATATATTCCGGTCATCATATTAAAATATAATATATTTTTTTTTTTTCAAAATCATATTTTTTTTCTCCAAATCTAATATAGCTGTTTGTCGCGGTGATTACTGTTGTGTAGCGGCCTATATATGCCATTTAATGTCTATTTCTCATCCGATACGATTAGATGCGAGCTATATAATAATATAACATGATTTGACGCATGCGCGCTATGCCATGCGTCAAATCCAGCGCTGAACGGGTCCAGCGCTGAACGGGCGCCTCACTGGGAACTGAACAGACAGCATCGATCAATGAACGGACTCCACATTACGTTAACTGAAGTTTGTTAAATTGTTTGGGATTAATGTGAGTTCTCTATTTTCTCTTTCCAGTTTTACCCTTTTTTTTAAATCAATAAAACAACGTCATTTCTATAACCAGGTCTCGCTGTTTGGGAAGGCATTTCGTTTAGCTCGGGAGTATGACAATGGGGAGAACATAACTGTTTATTGAGAAACAATTGATAGGCAGTCTGGGATACGTATATAAAGAAATACCACAATGTCTAGATGTATAACATTTTATTGAACAGTAACAGTGCAAGCATGTAGGCTTCTGGCGTGACACGGCTAGCCTAATTTCCGTTCATATGCCTTTTATCAGATAAAATAAAATAGAATAAAACTCTTTGAAAATAAATAGGCTTTAAATTAACTTGCAATGCGTATGTATAGGCTAATTTCCGTTCGATGTTACAGCCTAGGCCTATCGCCTATGCCTTTTCTCAGATAGATAGGGGATAGCCTTAAATAAAATAGCCTAGAGTAAAAACTCTGAAAATAACAATGGCTGCTCATATAATTCAGCTAGTACTTATTAGGCCTACGTCGCTTTTTGGCAGCATTGAAGCGTGCAGCTGCGGACTTGAAATCAAAGCTGCAAAGTGTCTCTCCGCAACTTGCAATGCGCATTAGCCGTGTGACCTTGCCCTCCCCAAGGCGACTTCGGTCCGCAGTTTTAATTCGGTTCTGCAGAGAGAATCCTCTCTCTGCAGGCACACTGGAGACGGGAATCAAGCAGGCTATCTTGGCCAGTGTGGCCCACTCTGGGTAAATTTCGCTGAAGTCTCGGATGAGGACTTCGCAGGCTGTTGAGAAACGCAAGCCCCCATAACCACGAAGCGCTGTCATGACACCGATGGCATCTCGTTGCACGTTTGTGGCATCGATGACCGGGGCTGTGGCTGGTGCTGAGTCATCATCGCTGGTCATTTCTTGGCCAAAATGACCAATGATGGTCTGGATGGCCGGTTTAGCATATTCTTCAAGCGCTGAGGGGACGGAATGAGTGATAATGAATCAGTGATGGCCTATTTTTTTTTATGACAAAATGACATCAACAGCCAGATTAACTGAAAAGTAGGAAGGTTTAAATGTTATCCTGTTGTTTTCATCATTGTTGTTAATAATTATTATTGTTATTATGATGATGATAATTATTATTAGCCTATGATGGGCGGCGGCCATAGTCTACATTTCGCAATTTAGACAAGCATTTTAGGTTATTCAAAAAGGATAGGCCTAAGAATTATACTATGCATTTTGCAACCAACTTAATTAAACAGGCTAGCTTCTACTTACCATCCTGCGTCTGTGGGTATTGGGAGGGGTTCAGAAGGATGTCGAAGCTGTTCAGTACATCTAGGGAATCTTCGGGGAATCTATGGTGCACTTTGAGCTGCAACGTTTGCGTATTACTATGGTGGACGGGTTGGCAGGGTTGCCAGATAGGCATGGGTTACCGCCGAATGGGCTACTGTGTTTAAGCGGTAATAGACTGGTTAAGCTGTAATCCCATCTGGCATCAATCCCATGTGGCACCTGTGCGCTGTTTCGCATAGGCCGGCCTACACATTAGGAGTCATCATCATGCCGGTGTCAAATCATATCATAATAAAAGAAATACATAGCCTATATATTCGTCTTTTTTAAAATAGAAGGAATCAGAATGTGAACTTTAGCGAATTGTATTCAAAGGGAATTATTTTCACCGGACAATATGTCCGGACAATATGTCCGGACAATATGTCCGACGACTTTTCAATTTGTCGGACTTCAAAAAAAATTACCGGACAAAGTCCGGCAATTACCGGTTAACGGAAACCCAGGTGTGTGGGTTAACTGTAATTCGCTGTGTGGGTTAACTGTAATACGCTGTGGGTCTCGAGAGTAGTCTATTGATAAAGTCTATAGCAGTCTATTGATAAAGTCTATAGTTGTCTCAATAAAGTCTATAGTAGTCTATTGATAAAGTCTATAGTTGTCTCAATAAAGTCTATAGTAGTCTATCAATAAAGTCTATAGTTGTGACGGTCAGATAGGAACCCAAGCGCAGACACAGACACAGACAGGTTAAGGTAAAATAAAGTATGATTTATTTAAGGGGGTTGGCAGAGAATGGTCGTAGGGCAAGCGGGGGGTCAGGCCGGGAGGTCAGGCAGGCAAGAGGGCAGGTAGGACAGGCAGGCAGAAGGGCAGGCAGGCAGGTAGGAGGGGGGCAGGTAGGGCAGGCAGGCAAGAGGGCAGGTAGGGCAGGCGGGCAGGCAGGAGGGCAGGTAGGGCAGGCAGGCAGGTAGGAGTGGGGCAGGTAGGGCAGGCAGGCAGGCAGGAGGGCAGGTAGGGCAGGCAGGCAGGAGGGCAGGTAGCAGGAGTCCGGTAGGGGTACTGGGGGGTAAAGGCAAAACAGGGGTAAGTAGGAGGCAGGTACAGGCAGGGTAGTAATTAGGTAGGGGAGCTGGAAGTGTATCATACGGTAAACTGAAGCTACGATCTGGCAGAGTAGTGAAGGCTGGACCGGGTCTTTATACAGGGCTAACGATGAGACAATGAAGAACAGCCGGACAGCTGCACATCTGAAGCCACTCCTGCCAATTAGAGGGAGAGAGAGAGAGAGGGAGAGAGGGAAAGAGAGAGAGAGAGGCACGGCCCACTACCTAGAGGTAGAGGGCGTGACAATAGTAGTCTATTGATAAAGTCTATAGTAGTCTATCAATAAAGTCTATAGTAGTCTATTGATAAAGTCTATAGTACTCTATTGATAAAGTCTATAGTAGTCTATCAATAAAGTATATAGTAGTCTATTGATAAAGTCTATAGTAGTCTATCAATAAAGTCTATAGTGGTCTAGAGCTGAAGTCTATAGTTGTCTATTGATAAAGTCTAGTTGTCTGCTGGTAAATCTATAGTTTGTCTATTGACAAGCCTATAGTAAGTCCAGTGGTCTATCGAAACAGGAGATATGATACAGTCTCCCTGACGACAAATGCATAATACAGGTGGTGGCTTTGTCTAGTATGGGCGAAATCTGAAAACTAATCATAACAAGCTTGTGGGGAGTTTTCAGTGTCCATACAATTGGGAATAAAGCGGACAGGATAGGCTACTGTCTTACTGTGATATTGGGATCTTGTAGAACAAACAGTCTACATAACAAGAAAAAAACAAGCTTGTGGGTAATTGGTGCTTCCTTTGTCAATACAATTGGTGATTAAGAATAATAAGGGAGATTTGGGGAAGTTGATATAGACGTTGTGTGTCATACATTGATTCAGTGACCCAACCAAGTTTAAGAGTTGAGTTATTCTCAGAGGAAAAAAGGACTCTGTGTCTGATAACCTTGGCCAGATTCAACACACAGACTCGACACACACACACACACACAGTTCACTGTCCCTCTTCCTCGCTTGCCTCTCTACACGGGCTAGTCTAGTCTTAGAATGTCACTACAAGCTGTTTCAGAAATGAGTTTGACTAGCTGTGTCTATCATCATGAAGTGATTAAGGCAGAGGAGAAATTAGCACAAGCTAACATGCAAAATTCATCCTCGGTGGAGGGGGGAGCATGGGACCACGTGTGGTGTGTTTACAATGAGTCTGAAGAGGAGGGGGAGAGCGCCGTCTCCTCATCTGGCCCACAAGGCCGAGGAGGGAGTGTGGCGTACCGTTATGTCCCAGAATGGGACCTGTTAGAACACTGGCTGGAAGTCTGTAGACGAAAGAACTATGACACAGGCCAACAATCTTTGTAGGAGACCCCTCTGTCGTGTGTCAGTAAGAGTATGATCTGTGTCACTTTAATAAGATATGTAATCTTAATGGATATGGGAGCCGAATTGACAAGTGGTCCCATTGGTTTTGAAAAACAAAAACAAACAGAAAACACAGACATCTGAGCACACAAGCTATAGATTGCGTCAGGGCAGAGGGGTGAGAGAGAATGACTGATGTGTGTCACTATTGTGGCAATGCAGGCCATTGGGCCAGGGAGATTGGGCTGTATCTTGCAAGGACACACACACAGGTCCTGCAGGAATAATCGAGTGTGACTAAAATGTGCATCTGGTGTAATTGAAGTTAAATGGAACTAAAAAGTTGAACTTTTGATGGCATTGTCTTACAAATTTGATCGTTGCATCTCAGTATCTCAATCTGACAATTGCTTCTGGGGAAATTGTAAAGTATTGGGTTTCAACACTCCAAAGGAGGGACAATAATGGCATGGGTCACTGGTGCAGAGCCTTCGAACTACAGATCTACACTGTTTAGAGTGTGGGGGCCTATTCGGGGTGAAGATGACATTTTGGGAAATCACAGCTGATGTCTCAATATGTCCCCCACTGTACCATACCTACAGGTGTGTCTGCAGGGAAAGATATGAGTGTTGAAACCAGGGGGGAGGTTATAAGAGTTTAGCCTGAAAGTTAGAAAAATAGCAGTATTGAACAAAAACATGTTTTGAGAAAGAATACAGTGGTGTTTGAATTTTCGAAGATACTGCTTGGTTGGTTTGTGTCTTGTGTTCCAGACAACAATCTGATTGGAGCTGGAAGAGTGCGGCCGATGAAACCAGGGGGGGGGGGAGAACAACCAGGCCTCCTGTTCTCACACGGCCCAGCAGAGGACTTGATTGGGGAGAGCCGAGACGAGTCTACAGGTAGAGCCGAGACGAGTCTACAGGGAGAGCTGAGACGAGTCTACAGGGAGAGCCGAGACAAGTCTACAGGGAGAGCCGAGACGAGGCTACAGGAGGAAGGGGGAGATCCACCTCTCTTCAAAAGATTAAAGATTGAATATCGAACATTGGGAATATTGGACTGTGGAAAATAAAAATAAAATGCAAATTGATTAACCTTTCTTCCCTAGGTAACTCTGGTGAATGGGAATGTGGTGTAGGTTAATAGGATGTAAACAATATGGTTATGAGATTGCTAATCCTTTTTTTTTTTTTTTTTTTACAGTAAAAGTGTATGCATTAAAGATTAGACAGGGTAGGCTGTGGCCTTTGACCAATGTCTACTAATCAGGCTGTTGAAAAATACTTTTCTAAAAACAAATTACTTGTTTTGGTAGTGTTATTGGAGTAACTATCATCTAGCAGGAGAGATCTATTCTACTCTCGAGGAGGGTCAATTAAGGGAACAGAACAGTAAGGTTTTGTTTAAATTAGTCGTAATGTAGGGGTCGAACTGATGGTCAAGGAGGTGAGAAACTAGCCGGTGCATTTCGCGATAACGAGACAGGGAGGTCTCTGTAGAGATTTGAACACCACCTGTGTTTCTATATCCTTGACCATGAATGACCGTTAGAGTTCCAGGGAGGGGGTCGGTACTCAATCAACCGGACCCTGACTAGCGGAGGAACCGAGGGGGGACTTTTCTCCCGCATGATTTATGGCTGATTTTCTTATAAGTGTAAGGATGGTTAAAATGTTAGGTGTATTTCTTCCTAATATACTCTGTGTGTCAGTACAGGATCAGAACTGGTGACTGTCATGTTTTGCTAAGCTTATCTGACTCCTAGGGGCACCGACCTTGGAGTGCCTTGCCGGAGCTGATATACTGGGCCTGGCTGGAAAAACTTCTCTCACTGTTAGTTTTCAGCCAGGACAGTATGAGATGTATGTTCTTCATATATGTTTTATTATTCTCTATAACATTGATCTTTAAAATTCTGTAACTTGTTTCCGACCCGTGTTGAACGTTGTCAAATCGTGTATGCTGCGCACCTAATCTATCCTGAGATGACACAACGTATTTAAGATCACAATCCTCAATAGATTGATCCATTCCATCGTTTTACTGACAAGCTGATTTTACAATTACCTTAATGTAATATAAGTCAATTGTATAGAAACAACTCACCAAAATAGACTATTGCACAACTGATTTGAAACCCCCCCTCAACCCCCCCTATTCTGTACCTTGCCATACCTTGGCTTTTGCTGAAATGACACCACTAGTCTCATAGCCTATTGGAAATGTATTGCGTGTGTGTGAGAGCTTTTGTGGGCCTGCATGTATGATGTGGCTCTTTCTGGTACCCCAACAATTCTTTGGGGCTCTTAGTCTCCAACTGGTTGGCCACCCCTGGGGCCTCATTTATAAAAAGGTACTTGAACGTCATCTTTGACTTTCACGTGAGCACATTTTTCTAAACGGACGTAAGCATTATTTATAAAACGAGCTGTGCTTGTTTAACATTGCGTACGTGCTTCCTTCTATAAATACCAAATATACTTTAAATTGAACTCAGGTGAATAGCGGCTCAAAGAAAAGTGGCTGAATTAAGCCAAGTGCTAAAATATAGGGAAGGCGTTCGTCTGGAAGCAGGAGAGGGCAGAGAAGGGTGATTTAACGTTTGATTACTAACCAGGCAAATGCTTATACTCAAGTTGTAAAAGAAAATCATTTCTTAACTCATTTTCTCGGCTGATAACAACATTGTTAATTTTATTACGAGCCACATTCACTTCGCATGAATTACAGTATAGGCAGTGCGGCTCACATGCCTCTAATAACTTCGCATAACCAGTAGGTAATACCCGACGTAGAGCTCCGATCGTTTCCAGAGCAGTGGTATGGTTACTCTCCTGTGTGTATTCTCTGATGCATCTTCAGGCTTCCTCCTTCACTAAAACTCTTCCCACATTGGGAGCAGTGGTATGGTTTCTCTCCGGTGTGTGTTCTCTGATGCGTCTTCAGGTGTCCTGCTTGATTGAAACTCTTCCCACACTGGGAGCAGTGGTATGGTTTCTCTCCGGTGTGTATTCTCTGATGAATCGTTAGTTGTCCTCCTGTACTGAAACTCTTATCACATTGGGAGCAGTGGTATGGTTTCTCTCCGGTGTGTATTCTCTGATGCTTCTTCAGGTCTCCTGCTTGATTGAAACTCTTCCCACACTGGGAGCAGTGGTATGGTTTCTCTCCGGTGTGTGTTCTCTGATGAATCTTCAGGTTTCCTCCTGTACTGAAACTCTTATCACATTGGGAGCAGTGGTATAGTTTCTCTCCGGTGTGTATTCTCTGATGAATCGTTAGTTGTCCTGCTTGATTGAAACTCTTCCCACACTGGGAGCAGTGGTATGGTTTCTCTCCGGTGTGTGTTCTCTGATGACTCTTCAGGCTTCCTCCTTCACTAAAACTCTTATCACATTGGGAGCAGTGGTATGGTTTCTCTCCGGTGTGTATTCTCTGATGAATCGTTAGTTGTCCTGCTCGATTGAAACTCTTCCCACACTGGGAGCAGTGGTATGGTTTCTCTCCGGTGTGTGTTCTCTGATGCGTCTCCAGGTATCCTCCTGTACTGAAACTCTTATCACATTGGGAGCAGTGGTATGGTTTCTCTCCTGTGTGTATTCTCTGATGCTTCTTCAGGTCTCCTGCTTGATTGAAACTCTTCCCACACTGGGAGCAGTGGTATGGTTTCTCTCCGGTGTGTGTTCTCTGATGCGTCTCCAGGTGTCCTCCTGTACTGAAACTCTTATCACATTGGGAGCAGTGGTATGGTTTCTCTCCTGTGTGTATTCTCTGATGAATCGTTAGTTGTCCTGCTTGATTGAAACTCTTCCCACATTGGGAGCAGTGGTATGGTTTCTCTCCGGTGTGTATTCTCTGATGAATCGTTAGTTGTCCTCCTGTACTGAAACTCTTATCACATTGGGAGCAGTGGTATGGTTTCTCTCCGGTGTGTATTCTCTGATGCTTCTTCAGGTCTCCTGCTTGATAGAAACTCTTCCCACACTGGGAGCAGTGGTATGGTTTCTCTCCGGTGTGTATTCTCTGATGAATCGTTAGTTGTCCTCCTGTACTGAAACTCTTATCACATTGGGAGCAGTGGTATGGTTTCTCTCCGGTGTGTATTCTCTGATGCTTCTTCAGGTCTCCTGCTTGATTGAAACTCTTCCCACACTGGGAGCAGTGGTATGGTTTCTCTCCGGTGTGTGTTCTCTGATGAATCTTCAGGTTTCCTCCTGTACTGAAACTCTTATCACATTGGGAGCAGTGGTATAGTTTCTCTCCGGTGTGTATTCTCTGATGAATCGTTAGTTGTCCTGCTTGATTGAAACTCTTCCCACACTGGGAGCAGTGGTATGGTTTCTCTCCGGTGTGTGTTCTCTGATGAATCTTCAGGTTTCCTCCTGTACTGAAACTCTTCCCACACTGGGAGCAGTGGTATGGTTTCTCTCCGGTGTGTATTCTCTGATGCTTCTTCAGGTCTCCTGCTTGATTGAAACTCTTCCCACATTGGGAGCAGTGGTATGGTTTCTCTCCGGTGTGTGTTCTCTGATGCTTCTTCAGGGCTCCTGCTTCACTAAAACTCTGTGGGCACAGAGTTGGGCAGCGGTAGGTCTTCTCTCCGGTGTAAGTCTGTGGGTGTGTTTTAAGGTGATTCTTCCGCCTCGAGCTCCTGTGTTGTTGATGGTTTCCTGGTGTGGTGGAGCTGGGCTCGCTGTCTGAACCTGGGTTGGAGCTCTGCTGGTCTGTAAGAATAGGAACATATACAGGGTTACATAGGCAAGTTTATTTGTATAGCACATTTTATACAACAAGGGCAATTCAAAGTGCTTTACATACAGCATTAGGATATTAAGAAAAAAATGTATATAGAAATTAAATATCAACATTTAACAAGATAATAGGCAATAAATACAAATACATGAATTAAAGTGTTCTCTATCTAAGTATGTCTCTCAGAGAGATAAACCTCTGCACCTCCTACAAGCATCGTACCACCATACAGGATTACGGTCAGATTATCACGGGGAGTGGCTGCACGGATGATGCAGAAGAGGTTGATTATCATTATAAAAAAAAAATAATAATAAATATGCTAATACTTGAAAATGTATATACATTATATACTGTATCATAAATACACTTTATACACATTATATACTGTATCATAAATAAAATTGTATTTGTTCCATGTTGTTCCATGAAATTCCCTTGAGGATTACAGACATAATCAAATGTAGGCTACTGCAAGTACTTTGCTGCGATAGCTATAGCGAGACCTACTGTACAGTTTATCATTCATAACTGTCTGTATGTAGACATATAATATCCTATCACTACTGCGTATGTAACTGGGGTAAAACCTGTTATAGAAATAGCTTTATACGAGGTAGATTTAGAACATGTCAGGATACTGGGTCAGTGTTTCCTCTATATGCATTTATTGGTGGCGGGCCGCCACAAATGAATTTCCTCCGCCACTAATTGATTCAGTCCACTAAGTGCACGATTTCTCCCCCCCCCCCCAAAAAAAAATCCACCTCTGAACATTTTAGCTGATTAAAATTAGGGATGCACCGAAATGAAAATTCTTGGCCGAGGCCGAAGCCGAATTTAAGGAAACACTTGGCCGAATACCGAATACCGAATGTGTATCGGCAGTTTTTAATTTTATCATTGCATAAACTAAATACATTTTGCTTTTTATTCATGCTTCTCAAAGAAAGAAATTGAGATTGAAAATGTTTTACTTTTATTGAACATTCCAGCAGACATCAATCTATACCAACAAAGCACAATAAATAAAATAAATCAGTCAAATTAAATGTTTTTGTTTTCCCTGAATAGCTGCTGAAAGAAAATCTTTCATCAATGTAGGCCGAAGCTTTATTCATGACTTGTGTTAACAAGAATGATGTGCCATGATAATATTATTACAAAATACTTTGGAAGATTGCAAGTTAACTAATTAGGTGAACTCTCTTTAAAGAGATGCTACAGGATTTTGATAATTCTGTATGTTGTGGCTTAAGTATTGATGTCCGTATGGTTCAATGACATAGTGTTACGGCTGGGCCTTCACACACCCTCCCCCGCCCCCACAGCTCGAGCACAGCGTGCTCTCCGCCGCAGCTGAGGCTTGTCCCCGCTAATTAGATCTTCAGCCAAACCTGCACACCTGTCTCCACTCCCAATCAACCCTCTGTCTACATCTACCCTGGACTTCCCTAAGAATGACCTGGCAAGTATCATCAAAACACGCCCACTATTCGGTGGTAAACATTCGGTGTTTTCACACATTCGGCCGACTACCGAATGTGCTTTATTTTGCGATATTCGGCCGAATACATTCGGTGGCCGAATGTTCGGTGCATCTCTAATTAAAATATAGCTGATCCTAGATCAGCGCTATAATGGATGTTGACTAAAAGTGCACCTAAATCCACGCCAATCTCTCTCTAACCGCTGATCCAAAATCAGATTAATGACATTAAACATTCAGTTGACGACGTGACACAAGGGCTACTCCTGATTGGTCTAAATGTGAACCATCTAAAAGATACAAAAAGCTGATCTAGCTAGCTAGGTGCACAAATAAGATATCACGTTAAATAACTTCGAAAAATTAAACGAAAACAGCGACAGATGGATGGATTTTTCAAGAAAAAAGATGTCCCAGACACTTCAAACATTGCTGAAGCTAGCAGTGGCTATGAGCGATCCGAAACTGCATGGCTGGCAGGAGCAAAGGAGCTAGGTGGTGGATCAGCTAACAACGTTTATGGCGGGCGAGTTCATCGAGGCTGTTCGCACCTGCACCAAATATGTCCCAATTTGTGCACTCGAAACAGCCTCTCAGAGTATCAGTGGCAGTTGCAGTCCAGGACTTAACGGGTTTGGGTGTCGTATTGCAGGATTTAAGTTTCTGTCTATCGGGACGAGGAGCAGCATGGCATGGTCGGACCTTCCCAGCGGTGCCCTCGGGAACGAACGGTAAGCCTCGTTGATTGTAACGTAGCAGTGGTCTAGTATGTTAGCTCCTCTGCTGGGGCATGACACCTGTTGTTTGTAATTGGGAAGTTCGGTGTGCAGGTTGGTGTGATTAAAATCGCCGAGCACAATAACTGCTGCGTCGGGATTAGAGTTTTCCACAGAGGAGATGTAGGTAATACTTGGGACATTGCAATTGAAATTGCGTTCAAAGTAAAACACACACACACACACACACAAATATTGACAGTAGAGCTTGGCTTGATAGTGTATATCCCCACTGTGCTGGGTCGCCTCCACACCTGGCACCACAGGGGCCCGTTAATAAGACTGCTGTCTGTGGATTAGTTAGAGAAAAAAATTGTCCAATACAACGTTGTAGTTGTTTAGTACAAATGGGTCTATAGCAGCTAGGTAACATTAGTCCTGTATCAGAGTTGTGTTGTTGGGTCTTGTAGCAGGGTTGGGTTAGCTATAGCAGCTAGGTAACATTAGTCCTGTATCAGAGTTGTGTTGTTGGGTCTTGTAGCAGGGTTGGGTTAGCTATAGCAGCTAGGTAACATTAGTCCTGTATCAGAGTTGTGTTGTTGGGTCTTGTACAGTTGCTCAAAATGCAGATAAGAGAAAGTATAGGCTAATATCAAACAACAATCCTAGAGATGACTAACTCAAACGTACGCATAACTAAATAAAAGCAGGCCAACTAACGACAGCTACACGCCCTCAACTGGGAACATAAAAGATAAATGAATTTTGCAATCGAACGTGTCCTACAGCGACAGCTGGTCGTGCAAATCAGGTTCTGGGAAGATTTTTTTAGGTATTTAAAAAAAAAAATTGCCATCCTCCCTCTAGTTTTGTTTGAAATTAGGTCGTTGTTTTGAGCACGCGTGCACGCGGAAAAAAATCTTGCACGCTATGCGCGCGGACAGGGCTCTCCGCCAATAATGTAAAAATTCCTGGAGGAAACACTGTGGGTGGTAGAACGCACTTATCTCGGAAAAGTCATGAAAGGAGGGTCCTGAAATTTGATCGACTTCAAAGGTAGAATTTATTTTTACTCACTAGGTCAAATGACCGTTCTAGTTTTAATGACCCCACCCATGGCTGTTCTAGTGTTAATGACCCCACCCATGGCTGTTCTAGTGTTAATGACCCAACCCATGGCTGTTCTGGTGTTAATGACCCTACCCGTGGCTGTTCTAGTGTTAATGACCCCACCTATGGCTGTTCGGGTGTTAATAATCTCGTTCAAAGCTCTGAATAATTGTGTGACAGTAGAGAGCAGCAGAGGGCAGTAGAAGGCAGTAGAGGGCAGTATAGAGCAGTAGAGGGCAGTAGAGAGCAGTAGAGGGCAGTAGAGAGCAGTAGAGGGCAGTAGAGAGCAGTAGAGGGCAGTAGAGAGCAGTAGAAGGCAGTAGAAAGCAGTAATGGGCAGTAGAGGGCAGTAGAGAGCAGTAGAGAGCAGTAGAGGGCAGTAGAGGGCAGTAGAGAGCAGTAGAGGGCAGTAGAGAGCAGTAGAGGGCAGTAGAGAGCAGTAGAGAGCAGTAGATAGCAGTAGAGGGCAGTAGAGAGCGGTAGAGAGCAGTAGAGAGCAGTAGGGGGCAGTAGAGAGCAGTAGAGGAGAGGAGAGAGCAGTAGAGGAGAGGAGAGAGCAGTAGAGGAGAGGAGAGAGCAGTAGAGGAGAGGAGAGAGCAGTAGATGAGAGGAGAGAGCAGTAGAGAGCAGTAGAGAGCAGTAGAGGGCAGTAGAGGGCAGTAGAGAGCAGTAGAGAGCAGTAGGGGGCAGTAGAGTGCAGTAGAGAGCAGTAGAGGGCAGTAGAGAGCAGTAGAGAGCAGTAGAGGACAGCAGGGGGCAGTAGAGAGCAGTAGAGGGCAGTAGAGGGCAGTAGAGGGCAGTAGAGAGCAGTAGAGGACAGTAGAGGACAGTAGAGAGCAGTAGAGGACAGTAGAGAGCAGTAGGGGGCAGTAGAGAGCAGTAGGGGGCAGTAGAGAGCAGTAGAGGACAGCAGGGGGCAGTAGAGAGCAGTAGAGGGCAGTAGAGAACAGCAGGGGGCAGTAGAGCAGTAGGGGGCAGTAGAGAGCAGTAGAGAGCAGTAGAGAGCAGTAGAGGGCAGTAGAGGGCAGTAGAGTGCAGTAGAGAGCAGTAGAGGGCAGTAGGGGGCAGTAGAGAGGGACATGGCGGCAGGTGGCAGAGGTGCGGTCACAGCTCTCCTAGGGCTCCAAGTTTTTATGCTACTGGCGTCTCTAGTAAACTCAGGAGATGATCTATACCGTCCTCCTTTATACAAAAACGCTACTCTGAGCTATGTGACTGATCCTCTTTGCCAACAAGCTTGCTACACTAACAAACATTTTGGATACGGGCGCCAAGCTATCCTCATATCCTTCATTTATCCAAGCATTTACGGTAGAACAAACAAACGTACGGGATCGAAGCTCCAGCGAGCCGATATGCTGGTCGCAGTAATCTGCTTGCTACTTTCCGGAGACATTCACCCATGTCCCGGCCCGGATAACAATGGACAGTGTCACTCACCTACGACTGGAGATGGAACGGCGTTTCATGGGACTAACATTATGTCCAGGAGCAACAACGTTTTCCCTCAGGTACGAACCTCTGTCAGTATTCCTGCAACATTTGACCATGAGCAAACTAACTTGACTCGTCGTTTTCCCCATCCGAATGCTGTGGAATTCCCCGAGGCTATCCAACCCGATGAACCATGACTGGCGGTCCCCGTACCGGAGCTGTCAACGGAGGAGTCGGGCGAGCGACGGCTTGCAGGGTACCTGACGGTGTTGCGGTGTGCGCCCGGAAGGTGCACAGAGGACGGACGGCCACTGATGACGAATGCTGCGAACACGGACTTGCAAACGAACTATCCAGCCTCGGCAAGTAACAATGACAATGGAACTCTAAAATATAGCGCCGAACCCAAACCTACTCTAAATGTCTGTTCAGGCAACAAAACATGTGTAGCTGTAAGGGATGTAAACAAATCAACCAGGAAGTTGATCAACCCGGCTATCGCGAAAACACGGAACTGGAGTATTTTCCAAACGGTCAATAATGCTACGGTAGTTTGGGACCCCAAGGTAAAACCAAAGGGGTTGTTAGGAGGACACTTGAATATATGCAGCATTAAATCAAAAAGTGACCAAGTACAACATCTTTTGAATGAGTCTAATTTAGATTTTCTTTGCTTGAGCGAGACATGGTTACATGAACAGGCCCCATCAGCTGCTGTATCTGTACCTGGCTATGTCCAGTTTAGAAGGGATAGAGTGGGCTCCAAGGGAGGGGGGGTCATGATTTATGTCAAAGACAAAATTCAGTGTGAGGAAATGTGTTGGCCACACCATGAGCTAGAATGCATTGGTGTGAACATAACCTTATCTCCACAAATGTCCTTCATCCTGATTGTCCTTTACAGACCACCCTCAGCAAATGTTGATTTCTACGATAGATTCAAGAACATGCTGAAAGAATGTAATTTTAAGAAGGTCATTATCATGGGTGACTTGAATATCAACGGCTATCAAAACAGCTAGGAAAAACCTCAAGTGCATCACAGATGGTCTAGACCTATCCCAGCTTATCCAAGGGCCTACCCGAATAACCAGTTCCACCAGCACCCAGATTGATCTGGCGTTTAGCAATAGACCCAATAGAATTATGAAGACCTTCAACATGCTTACTGGACTGTTAGACCATAACTTGATCCTGGTAGCCAGGAAGCTAAGCAAAGCACGATTTAGACCCCTCGCAGCCAGTGAATCAAATGGAATCCCCAAAAAGGAGCAGGACAACTTTAAAACTGTGGTCCAAAATCTCAACTGGAATGAGCTACTGGCAGGAGTAAGTGTAGAGGAGGATAGTCAGGCATTTTTGAATAAAATGCAAAACGTCAGTTTAGCCTTGTCAGTTAGAGGGGCACGTGAATGGAACCTGATTCCAGGGCACCTTAAAGAATTAGGCAACTTTAAATCATTTAGAAAGCACCTAAAACAGTGGATGATCAACACACACACCTGCCAACATTGAAATGTCCTGTCCTATACCTGTATGTCATGTGTACCGCCTGTCTGTGTACCGCCTAACATGTCTTACCTGTACAGTCTGTGTGCTTGCTTTTAGTCTGCTTACCGAATATGTACCCTCCTTTTAACTGCATATGATTAATGTATGCTCTTTTAACCCCCTATGTTATGCCCTTAAGCTAAATGCTTGTCCTGTCTACTTTTTTGTGCCTAGGTCTACCTATATTTTATCTTTTAAATGTACTTTTTTCCTCCAGGGAGCCGTATACAACATCATGGCATAGGGACTGCGGATGAAAACTAGCTTTCGGGCTAACTCTGGCGTATTTACAATTTATTTTTGTTTCATTAATATGCACTGTCCCTTGAATAAATAAATGAATCTGAATCTGAAAGCAGTAGAGAGCAGTAGGGGGCAGTAGAGAGCAGTAGAGAGCAGTAGAGACCAGTAGAGAGCAGTAGAGAACAGCAGTAGGCAGTAGAGAGCAGTAGGGGGCAGTAGAGAGCAGTAGGGGGCAGTAGAGAGCAGTAGGGGGCAGTAGAGAGCAGTAGGGGGCAGTAGAGAGCAGTAGAGGGCAGTAGAGTGCAGTAGAGAGCAGTAGAGGGCAGTAGGGGGCAGTAGAGGGCAGTAGAGTGCAGTAGAGAGCAGTAGAGTGCAGTTGCTATTCCTAAAATTGATTTTCTATCATATTTCTCTCTTGTCTGTTTTTATTATGTTTTATTCCCCAATTTTGTAAACTGATTCACTTACTTTAGACAAATGTAGTAAGTCACTTTGGATAAAAGTGTTTACATGTGGCTATCCTGTAGTCCAGGACTGGGTTAGATTGGGGATAACGGTGTTTACATGTGGCTGTCCTGTAGTCCAGGACTGGGTTAGATTGGGGAACTAGCCCTGATATATCAACCCCACACAGCGGGAGAGAGCAGGACTGTCAGACGATGCAGGTACTGACTGACTCACACTGCACTGGCAGCATTGGTTTTACAACAGTGCAATGACCCTCACCAATAACAAAGACTTACCATCCATCTCACTGTCTTTCACCAGGTGTGTCCTCTGGCTCTCTGACACTGAGTAAGCAGAAGCCTCCATCTCTCTGCCCAGATGGACAGTTCACAGTGCAGGGAATCCTACCAACACAGATGATCAAAATATTAAAACAGAGTGACGAAATGTAATCAAAACATTGAACATTTCTTTTTCCAGAATTGGAAAACAGTAGCCAAGCTACAGTTAGGTCCATTTGGACTCTTTGACAGAACTGTTGTTATTTTAGTTGTTTACCAAAACATATTCAAGTTATAGTCATAGAATGAATATGGCCTTAAAGTGCAGACTGTCAAACACCCTCTTTAATTTGAGGGTATCCAGATCCAAGTTGGAGGAATGGTTTAGATGTTACAGCTCTTTAATACGTGGCACCCTCCTTTTCAAGGGACCAAAAGCAACTGGCCCAATGACGTGACGTGATGTCCAAACCCTTTTATGAAGTGAAAATAAGGAAAATGTTTATAAAAAAACATGTATTTAATCTATTAATCTCTGTTTATTAAATGATATGAAAATGTATTGAGGGTGTAGCATAGCCTATTGTTACTGACATGCTGGACACACCCTCACTGCCTTACAAAGGTCAAGAGCTATTAGACTCTTTACTCACAACACGTCATACCGGATAACTGGCATGGGGAAATGTTAGAAATGAAATAAAACCTAAAACCTCTCTAACCCTAACCCATATATTTAAATATAACAAACAATATGACGTTATAATAATATGATTGTTATGCTTTGAAGCATTCTGTCCTAAACTGGCAGTCAGACAATGTCATCCGGGATAACAAGCAGTCTGGAGCAATTTGATGACATGTTATCAGACAGGACGTTACACAATGATGACATGATATCAGACAGGACGTTACACAATGATGACATGTTCGCCTTGCGAATCAAGACAAACCAGGTTCACTTTATTTCCTTTATGGTGTTAGAGAGAGACAGATGAAGGAAGTTAGCAGATGAAAGTAAGTAACCGTAGCAAATATAATTTCTGTATTTCTGACAGAAAACATTGGTTCAAATTGTTCATTATTATTGTGACTTAACTAGAAAGTGTCATATTATAGTTCCATGGTGACTAGAAAGTGGCTATAGTTCCATTGTGTGAATAGTGTTAACGAACTAGCAAGCTAGCTAGCTAGCTCAGAGGTGATTAGTAATAATAGATAGTAGTAGTAACAATACAATATGTCTTATTCTGCTAGAATTGGGCTTTATGGTAATAAAATACAATAAACAAGTGGATTGAAGCATTGGAACAAACCCTCACTCATTGGAAATGTCTGTTTTTCCATAGATGGACATAAGATTGTTTTTCAGGTGAGAGAGTCGAGTCAAAATGACATTATCTGACTGCATTGCCCACAGCAACCCAATATACAATTAGAATGATGTTATAAATTGATATGGATCAATGTATACCTCTTATTAGATTATACATATTCTGGTTGTTATGTTTGCCTTTCGGTGGACAGCAAAAGAGGGAGAGAGGAGGAGAGAGAGGGAGAGGAGGAGGAGAGAGAGCAGGATGGAGTCAGCACACCAAAGAGACAGCAAGAACCAGGTGAGAAAGTGGACATGTAGTCAAGACCACAAGTAGCCTTGAGAACCTATGGTTCTGGTGCAGCACCCTCAGCACCCCCCTTCATTACTTGTAATAGGATGTAATAAACGTTTGACACACATGGCAATAAAAAAACATGAATCTTGAATTAGCAAAACATTTTTGCTATTTAAACATGTCAGCACTGACAGGTAGATAATGAAAGGTAGTGAAAAAACAGAAAAATGATGTTGCCAGACTTGCAGACTTTTTAACCAGACCCTGTCACATATGTTTGTGTGTGATTGTCAGTGCAAAGAGGGAGAGAGGAGGATGGAGATGACACAGAGAGAGAGAGTGAGAGAGCAAGAGCAGGAAGAACCAGGTGAGAAAATGGACAGATAGTGAAGTCAAGATTGTTATAGTGTCAAAACAGTAAAAAAAAAGTGATGGCTTTGTGGCTCAACAATAAAGTCTATAAATGATCATATTTGTTCTAGTCACATAATAGAATAGTTGAGTAACAACGTTAACCGTCCTACCAAACCCAGCACGGATACAGCTCTTACGCGTCGACAAGCACAGGAAGACAGGCTTTGATCCAGCTTGGCTGTCAGAGCAGAAGTACTCCTGGCTCTACAAAACCGATATTGGTATGGTTAGGTGCAAAATAGATAAACATTTTATTTATAATTTTATCATAAGTGTTACGGCTCCTTGATACTGTACTGATGATGCTTGCTTGCTTTCTTGTTTGTGGACTGGGTGGTCAACCTCTGCATTTTATTTCAGGCAACACAGTCCTGACCTCATGCGAGCCCACAGTTGTCCTGGAGCATGAGGCCGTGGTGGGGGCATTTAAGTGCTTATATTGGCTCATTAAGCATGAAATAGCCCACCACACTAACTATCCAGCCTTGCTGCAACTGGGTGAACTTTTGGGCTGCACCTACTTCGACAAGTTGAAAGTATGTATTTCGCAATGCAAGTAATGCATTTAGTTTTCTGTGTTTGTTGTTGGTCTTATCTGATCATTATAATTGACAATCAATTCAATGTTTTTATTTATTTATACATGTGTTTAAGAATTCATATGAATAAACGGTATTTAATTGTCCATGTATAGGCCTGCCCTACTTGTATGTAAAACCTTCCAACAATTTTTCAGATTGGCCAAACTACCAACTATAGATCGCATAGAATAGTTGACGAAATGCTGGAAATTCTAGCAGGGGTAATTGAAAAGCCAATATTAAGGGACATCGTACAATCACAAGCCATTGGCTTGGAAATTGATGAGTACAGATGTCTCTGTCTGTAAACAACTGGACATTCATCTGAGGTAAAGTCTATTAAAGTTTAACATTTCAACTAATAACATTTCAATATATTAGCTCTTGTGAAGTGCATTGGGTCACATTTTGTGAGAAATGCACTAAATAAAATTTGATTTGAATTTGATTTGATATGAGGGGGAGATGGAAATGTATAAAATGTTATTATGTTATTAGATACTTGGACAATGAGGGGAAGCTCTTCTGCCAATTCCTGGATCTCATATATCTGACCGATGGGAAAGCAGATTCAGTGGTGGCAGCAGTGAAACAGGTTATTAAAATTAAGAACATCCCCACACACCTGATATTTGGACTAGGAACTGACGGCGCTGCAGTCATGACTGGTAGGTTAACCTGTTGTTTTAGTTTTTTCTTTACATGGAATTAGTGGATTAAGAATTTATTCGTTGTTACATTTGATTAACAAATGTATTCAATAGGGAAAAACAATGGGGTCGCAAAACAGCTGAAGGACGCATGGCCATGGCTCCTCAGTGTCCACTGTGCTGCGCATCGGCTAGCTCTAGCCTGCAAAGACGCTTCCGAAAATGTGCCTTACATGGCTACATTCAGAGACCACCTTGAACAGCTCCACCTGTACTTCAGAAACAGTTCAAACCGCTCTGCTTCCCTGAAGTCAGCAGCAGAGGTTCTTGGGGTGTGAGCTGAAAGTGAAGGTAAATATGTTACATTTTAAATAAATTGATATACCGTGTGTGAATATTTATGCCCATTTACTTGCATATTACATTCTTTCTTTTAACTTTGTTTATGTATCCAATCCTAATAAACAGCTTACATTGTTTTTATAAACTGTTTTATCTGTCATTGACTAGCAAGTGAAGGACACACGGTGGCTCTCTCAGCATGAAGCCATAAAAAACCTGAGAAGAAACATCCCTGCTGTACTGGCAGCCTTGGCAGATGAGGTTGAGTCCCGGAAATGTCCTGGTGCTAAGGGATTGTACTCATTCCTAGCGACCTATCGCTTCATTGCCGCCCTCCACCTGCAAGCAGATGTTCTCCCTCACCTGGCACGCCTCTCTAAGTTATTTCAGAAGGAGGATGTGATGTTCCTGACAATCAAGGAGCAGGTAACTAATAACCCAAATCAGCTGCAATATTTTAACTACTTCATGCATTTTCTGCAAATATAGGGTACCACAATTTTGTGTCAATTTGGTTCATTTCCCAGGTCTCTGTCACACTGGCCTTAATAAAAGGCATAATGGATGGTGGGGATCATCAGCCTGTCGGCTCACACTTGAACAAGCTGAACCAAAGCCTTGAAGACCCTTTGGGGCTGGGTGCATTCAGCATCACTGCCGAACAGGAGAGAGGCAGAAGAGGACAGCAAGATGACACAGGGCCTGGGAACACACTGCAGTTCTGGCAAAGATTTCGATCACAAGTATGACTATGTAGCTTGGCTGCTTTAATTGATGTTACTTAAATATAGTTTACTGATATCTTTTTGTTTGAGCAGGTGATGGATCCGTATCTAATTGGCCTGATTGCCCATCTTGAGAGGCGTTTCAGTGAGGTGGGAGTCTTGGCTGCTTTTGGGATACTGGGTCCACAGGCAGCTACCCTCACCAACCAAAGTGCTCATGCACACCTGAGGACACTGGTGGAGAAGTTTTGTCCCACTGTCGATGTTGACACAGTCCTTGAAGAATGGACACCTTTCAAGGAACAAGTGGTCTCTGGTCCACTCAAGGTAACTTTATGTCTGACAAACATTTTCACATGACATTATCATGTGTTAATCATGTGAACCTTTTCAGAACAAGACTCAGCTGGCCATATTGTCAGCGCTGTCCTCAAAGTATGAAGAATTTGGGACCCTCATACCCACCATTAGCAAGCTGGCTGCCATTGCCCTGACGGTCCCAGCCAGCAGTGTAAACTGTGAAAGGGACTTCTCCACCATGAACAGGGTAAGAAATATCTCTCACATAATGGCATTTACTGTTTTAAGATATATTTTTAAGCCATCACATTTAAAATGAATGTATTTGCAGGTCAAGACAAACATCCGCAACAGGCTGCAGGGGGAACATCTTGCAGCCTGCATGCGGATATCTATAAATGGGCCAGGTCTCTGACTTCCCATACCAGGAGGCATTAGAAGTGTTCTTTCAGAAACCAAGAAAGATTCACTGCAGCAACAAAAGTTGCACACTATGTGGGTAAAGGAGGAATGAGAGACTGTAAAGATATTTGGAGTAGGACGCTATATACGTCAGTCAATTTAGACAAGAAAAAAAGGGGTCATGCCAGCATTAATGTTTTGATTCAAAGGCATGATTTGCCAGATTCTCTAAGCATGATTGTTTTAATTTTGAGTTATTTAATGAAGTTGAATTTGGTTTTGGAATTTGAAATTATAATCAATATTCACAATTAATGAGTTGTGTTCTTATCCGTTGAAAATCCAATGTGACAACTTGCCCGACATAGTGTAACAATGTAAATAATATGTATAAATATGTAATAAAAAAAACTAATGTGTAAAAAATGGCTTGACTTGTTGTAAATTGAGTCCTGTAACAGTTTGTTTCAATCAGCAGAGATAACTTGTTCTGTTACTAATCTGTTACACTAATTGTGTGGGGGGGAGAAATTAACATTCACAACCGGGGGGGGGGGGGGGGGGAATTAACATTTCACAACGGGGGGGGGGGGGGGGGTGGAGGATCCATGCCACCCTCCCAAGGCAGCAAACCTAGGGGAAACACTGTGGTTGGAATAAAATAATAAAATGTAAGTAACAACCAAATAATTATACAATAATTATAATTCATACAAGTAAGACCCTTGTATAATCACCATCCAGTTAGGGCTACTTATTAAAATGATAACCATAGGGAGCGCTAGGGATGGACGGTTTTTTTCGGTTAAACCGAAAACCGGGGTTTCTAAAATTAGAAACGGTTTTTTATCAAAACCGTCTGAAACCGGATTTTTTTTTTTTTTTTTTTTTTTTATTAGAAGAATAAAATAGAATAAGAATAAAACTGGAACATGTCACATGTTTGTCGTGTGTGAAAATAAAAATGATACAGTCTGAATCTGCCGCACAATGAGTGAGAGGTTTGGTCAGTTGTGAAGAATAACTGAGGATTAATATCTAATTGGGATTATATTTAAGGGTAACGAATCACTCTATGGGAAAGATAGTTGCCTTCAGTTATTGGTAGATAGGAAAGGTTTTTTACAATTACTCGCTTACATTTAATAAGATCATTTTCGCTGCTCTCTGTAAAGCGCATTGGGTCACTTTTGTGAGAAATGCGCTATAGAAATAAAATGTGATTTGATTTGATATCAATCAATCAAACTTTATTTATGTTCTATAGCACAAATCATGCATTGAATGTAACTCCAAGTGCAGTATTTACTAAACCACAATTTAATAAAACAAGAGCTATACGGATCAAGAGTGTACTTTGTGCACAGCGCCACTGTGTGTCACAAGTTCACCTTCAGAGCGGGTGTTCAGCGCAGCAGGCAAAATTGTAAGTCCGTTCCGAGCGCAGCTGAATCCTGAAAAGGTGAACATGCTCGTGTTTCTTGCGAAGAACCTCGATTAACGGACTATTTAATAGCCTTTAATAGCTTTTATGCTCATTTTTTGTTACTGCCAGTTTTTGTTATTTTGTTATTAGCCATAGGTTGTGAATTAGAATTAGAATGAATGTGATCAGTGATATCTTTGCACAATTGTTTTACCTGCTTGCACTCAATTTGCACTCGTTTGTATTTATATTTATAGATGTTTTTGTTTACGTTTTCTATTCTATTGTATATTCTATGTTGTTCAAAGAATAAAACTGGAACATGTCACATGTTTGTCGTGTGTGAAAATAACAATGATACAGTCTGAATCTGCCGCGCAATGAGTGAGAGGTTTGGTCAGTTGTGAAGAATAACTGAGGATTAATATCTAATTGGGATTATATTTAAGGGTAACGAATCACTCTATGGGAAAGATAGTTGCCTTCAGTTATTGGTAGATAGGAAAGGTTTTTTACAATTACTCGCTTACATTTAATAAGATAATTTTCGCTGCTCTCTGTAAAGCGCATTGGGTCACTTTTGTGAGAAATACGCTATAGAAATAAAATGTGATTTGATTTGATATCAATCAATCAATCAAACTTTATTTATGTTCTATAGCACAAATCATGCATTGAATGTAACAGTGCAGTATTTACTAAACCACAATATAATAAAACAAGAGCTATACGGATCAAGAGTGTTTGTGCACAGCGCCACTGTGTGTGAAGGCGCTACTGAAAGTGATGACAGAACGCATGTCTCAGAAGATACGCGGTCACTTAGTGACGCAAAGGTAGTTCTGTATTTATCTCAATCTGTATTAGTACATTTATTTTGAAAGCTCTATTTTGACAGCTCTACCATGGGCACTTTTATTTTGATGGGGCATTCTTTGTTGATTGACTTACGACAGTTCAGGACGAGTCAGTCTCGCGGCATGTGGTTTTTATGAAAAGCTTTAAGTATGTTCACTGCATAATTCTAAGTCTAATATTTCAGTGATTATTGAGCAGTATTCAAATATTTAAATACATTGAGCAGCAGCTGAAACTTTGTCTAAGAACCAAGATATTGAGAAAGCAGTTCATTCAATGAAGACGCTGTTCCAAGAGATGATCTTCCGTGCAGGCGTGCACCCTGGATCAGCGAAGCTGGTGTGTTAAGTGTTCATGTGTTTTCATGTATGGTGTAGCTTACAAAAGTCTGCCTTTCCACTTGTATTTGTGAAACTAAGTAGCCTAAATGTGTTGCGACTGTGCTTACGGTGTTTTAATGGTGTTCGACATGAGTGTATTGTAGCAGTAGGACTCAATTATTTGAAATTGCCGTTTTTTTTTTTTTTTTTTTACCTTTTCGGTTAACCGGAAAACCGCGGTTTTAGTCTTTGACGGTTTTTCGGTTTCAATAATTGGAAACCGTCCATCCCTAGGGAGCGCAGTTAGCAACTTTGTTAGAAATTGAGCGCACCAATTTGCTTAAAGTTGTGCTACGCATCACAACGTTTTAGTTGTCTTAGATGTTATGTTGGTAATTTTGTTCAAGTTTCAGTTAGTTGACTGTTAGGCCTGTTTATTTAGCATACATGGCTTTGCATACATAGCTCTTTGCTGAAAATTGTTGTTCATGTTGTGGAATAAAATTGCAGATCTGTTGGTCTCTTTGGTTTGGTTTGATGTCGAGTCATAATTAATGTTGATATTGTGGTTGGCACACTGACTAACAAGAAAATAAAAAAATGGCACTTCATATAAAAAAGGTTGCCTACCCCTGCTGTATAGGCTACACAACAGTAATCACCGCGACAAACAGCTATATTATATTTTAATATGATGACCGGAATATCTCACATTTGTCCGGTAAATTGAAATCTTCCCGGACACGTTGACCGGCGCCAATTTTTTCTAACGGAAACCCTGCCTTTACTGTAGAAAAGCCCACGGTGCGAAAACTAGGATGATCCACATGATGTCATTAGGTTATAGGTCACATGATGTCACTTCAGGTTATAGGTCAGGGGGTAGGGCTCAGAACACAATAAGACATTTTGAGATGACCACATGGCTTTAACAAAGGGTCGTAAACCCTACCCTCCCCTCCCCTAGACCCCATAGTCAGGAGGGTCCTTATAGCAAAAGGCAAACTATACAGTTTATACGGTTTATGTGTGCATGTGTGCCAAAATCTACTACAATGGCGCTACGTGTGGACACAGGATTTCTAGACGTTATTTGCGTTGATGGCCTTCCATAGTGGAGAAGCGCCATCAGTACCTCCGTGTGCTCGTCCAGACCAGGCGACACGGACATAAACTGATAACAAGTTCCGCCAA
Source organism: Nansenia antarctica (assembly GCF_963989245.1). Taxonomy (NCBI): domain Eukaryota; kingdom Metazoa; phylum Chordata; class Actinopteri; order Argentiniformes; family Microstomatidae; genus Nansenia; species Nansenia antarctica. Next base: position 154,440 of record NW_027662736.1, on the reverse strand, counting down.
CATTATATTGTGTTATATAGCAACATTCTATAGTGTTATATATATATAAAACAACATTATATAGTGTTATATATAGATAACAACATTGTATAGTGACAGAATAGCCTATCTCTGCAGACAGAAGTGGTCAGTAGTAACATGTTAGACAGTGAGGCAGCGAGCAGAGACAAAGGCTTCTACTCACCTCCGACACTCAGAGTCTCCCGTTCTCCTTGTTGACTGTTGAGATGTTTTATTCAAATGTTCAAATACAGAGATGTAACTATTCTAACCGTTCTGGTTCTTCTTGTTCTGTTGGGTTTAGCGGCAGCTAAGGTCTTCAGCTTCAGCACGGTGTGTGTTTACTGACTCCGCCATCTTAGATCGACTTCTCGTTCCCTGGTATCGCGGGAATAGACCACGTCGTCGTCTTCTTCTTCTTGTTGTTTTGGTTTTAACGGCAGCGTGCGTCCTTGATGCTGCACTACTGCCCTCTGCTGGAGGCAGTTAACTCCTACAACGTCCGTTCTGTCATGTGTCCCACCATTATATCCATCCTTTTAAAAAACGTTTTTAAACTTTGTTTTTTCTTTCTTAGAATGATAATAATATATCATATTATACTATAGAATGATCATAGAATGATCAAAATGATTTTTGTTAAATAATAAAGTGAAAAAAAATGGAAAAAGAATATATTTCTTTTTTTTTAAACGTTATTTATTTTTTCCTTAGAATGATAATATATCATATTATACTATAGAATGATCATAGGGTTGATCACAGGGTTGATGATCACAGGGTTTTCCAACCCTGTACCAGTGGTAAATGAGTCCACAACCCCCTTCCTCTCATGGTAAATTGCTTCCATGTTCTAAGAATGTTGCATACATCCTAAATATTCAATGTGATGTCTATGACACTACAAGGGCTGCCAGGCATAGATAAGACCTGGTATGCTACTTGGTCTTTTTTGTTGTCGTCTTTTGTCTATTCTATGTCTGTCCCACATTTTGTGTTGTGCTGTCTGTCATGTCTCACTGTGTTATTTACGTATTGTATCTGTATGTGTTTGTGAATAATGTAAATAACCGACTGAAAAAATTATCTGTGAAATGTATTTTTGATTAAAAAAAAAAAAAAAAACACGCCCGATCTCGTAAGCTAAGCAGGGTCGGGCCGGTGTAAGTACCGGAATTTACGACCCGCGAGGTTTTTCCGACCCTACCAGATCCGGTCATAGGTTCAGCCCTTTCCGGCCATAGGTAGCGCTATGATTCGATATGACAACGAAGACCCGTTAGTAGATCTGAAACTGTGTGTTGTGTGTGTGTTTCGCGCGCATCGCGCGTGCGCGAGTGTGTGCCCGCGCGTGTGACCAATGTGTCACAGTGTGTATGTTCAAGTAATCATGACACGGTAGACATTTCTAAGAATGTATTTCACTATTTCTGAGTATTTCACTACTCAGTTATACATTTTCCATAGTTTGCTTCAAATAGCTGTTATGTGATAATAAAGTAATAATAATAATAATAACAACATATATTTCAACCCTTTGTATATATACACATCTCTGCATTCTCTGTGCCATTATGCTTGTTAATCATTTTAATTCGTTAGAGTAAACTAATAGGTATGAAATGAAAAAAAGATGCATTACCTTTAGCTATGGTTAATGTAATAGGGTCAACCATTACATATCTTCTCCTATTATCTTTTATCACTTTCTCTTCAGAGAATGGTAGAGATGTATTAATTACTATGGCCACACCCCTCTTCTTACCATATGACGCATGAAATACTTGGTTTACCAAGTCCTTTCTCAATGTTTTGTAGTCTTCCTCAATCAGATGTGTTTTTTGTAGTAAAGCAACACGATTTAATGAAATGCAATGAATGTATTGTAAATCAATACAGCATGAAACCATATTTACATAAAAATGGATTGACCATACACAAACAAAAACGTATTCATTCACAAATTAGCTGGAATCAAGTAAAAACATTGTGTAGGTTAACCGAAATATAGCATGTGTACATATACATATATATCTTATTTGGGAAATGTTTGGGGCCTGTAGCCACATCTAACCCACGCCCATGGAGAGGATGGACTGACTCAGACAGCATGCACGTGTCAAAAGCCCCTCCCTCTGACATGACTCTAACTCTAGCTAGATCCAGACTCTAGCTGGAAGGAATAAGTGAATAAGGCCATCGGTCATCCACCGTTATCATTTGGGGTAATGTGACCAACATGTAGTTCACACTACTGTTCAGATTCAGTTTTATATTTGCGACTGCAAGCACACTAATTAATCAATCACTCTTCCGAACTGGGAGCCTTGAAACTTGCGCACACAGGGATGCCAAGATTGTCCTTGACCTCTAACAGAAATAAATCATAATCAATTTTAAGTTCAAATTCCCAAAAAATATTTCCAGCAATTCTTGACGTTCTTCTTCGTCTTCAATCAGTGTCAATTTAGCCTCTATTTCCTCTCTCTGTATTTTGTCCAATTGCAGAAAAGCAGGCTCCTGGACCTTCCCTTACAGCCGGTGGGCGTTCTTGTTCATCCACTCCGCTCCCAGGAGGGTGTATCACATACATACAGTTACTGCACATACACTAAGTGTGTATGTCCTTGTATTAACAATAATAATACCTCTCAAAATAGGCCTGATGAACGGCTTCAGCTGGGCAACGTTCACACCCTGCTTTAGCTGAGGCCCTTTGGTGCTGGACAGCATCACCACACCCTTGGGTGAGATGGAGGATATGATGTGCGGCCCAAACCAATTGGCCTCCAGTCGCCCTCCTTTCCGTCCCTCCTTCCTTTTGTTTGCCCGTAGGACCTCATCCCCAACTTTGAAGTCAAAGGATTTGACCCCCTTTTGTTTCTGGGCCTCGTAGGTCTTTTTCTGCCTTGCCTGGGCAATTTGGATGTTCTGGTAAATCTGAAAAATTGTTATCATTTAATTAATTTTCCCTTGAAACATTTTATAGCATATACATTTTATAGCATATATTGCCATTGTATGCATATTTGTTATTATTAGATATTATTATGCATAAATTGCCATTTTTACATCACCTTTGCATGTAGATCTGTAACTTCGACAGTCTTCGCCTGTACATCCTCCTCTGGCAAATCAACCACAACCACAGCTGAGTCGTCACCCTCCTCAGTCTGTGTTGTGTTGATGACACCTGGGCTGCGAGGGTGCCGTCCGAACAGGGTGCCGTACCTGGTTGATCGCTGTAAAACAAAACAAAAGTACAATCAATAGCATTTCACCATCTTTCTATATTGTTTAAATTGTTTTTTGTTTCTTTCTATGTTTGTTTGAATTGTTTACATATGCAGTTGTTACACAATAGTAGGCTACCTGCTTAGAGGTGTTGATGCTCATTATGATGCCCCTCAAATGGACATCCCAGTCGTTCTGTCCCTCCCCACAGTACTTGGCAAGCGCAGTCTTCACGGTGCGGTTTGTGCGCTCGTCCTGTCCATTGGCCTGGGGGTGGTAGGGTGACGTGATGCAGTGTTTGACACCCAGAGCCTCAAAAACACCACGGTTGACCTGCAGATGCATTAGTGTATGCAATTAAATTAGATTAAATTACAATTATCAAATGTCACACATCACATACACTGTGTCTTATATAGATAACTGTACCTCATTCACAAATTCCCGTCCTTGGTCGGTAATGATCCTCTCTACCAGTCCAAAGTCAAGAAGAATGTTAACTATCTTCCTGGACACCTCATTGGCTGTTTTGGTGTAGAGGGTTTTTGCCACAGCCCACTTGGTGAAGAGTTCGGTTGCAGTCAGAATGTATCTGCAATGAAAAATGCAGATTGTTCTCCATTAGCTACAGCATTGCAGCAGCTATTCCTCATGGGGTCGACCAAAAACTTGCTTCATAACTTTTATTGACTTATCCAATACATGATGTCAGCTTATCTCACTAGCTTTAACCAAAAGGGGTTACACATACTTCTGCCCAACATTCAGTAGCTACCTTTTGCCCTTTGCAGTGGTGGGAAGTGGACCAATGAGATCAATCCCCAGGACACTCCATGCCTCTTTCACTTGGATGGGATGGAGTACAGGTGCAACTGTCTTTATTGTCTCATGATGTTGACAGCGGGGGCACTCATCAACCTTTAAAACAGTGACATTTCAGAGGAAATTATCTAGAGTCAGAGAATTCTTGATGTGGTTGAGGCGTCATGTTGGTGGTGGTGGTCAGCTGCTGGGCAGAACCGCTGTGGTTGAGGGGCCGCGGCCTGTATGATGGTCTGGGTGTTCCAGTGCAGAATCAGATTGTGGTCAGTATGAGAATTACACAAGAGTTGGAGATCTTTGAGTAAAAGATCATTGCTAATGGGCAGTGTATAAATTACAATGTTCACACACACCATGCACTAATAACATCAAAAACTCACCCATTTTGTGACATCCTCCCGCAAGGTGGACCAGAGGTAGGACGCCGTCACCTTCTCCAGCGTTCGGCGTCTCCCTGGATGACCCCCAGTCCCATGGTTGTCGTGGCACTCCTTCAGATCAAATCAAACTTCATTTGTATAGCCCATTTCTCACAAAAATGTGCCACAATGTGCTTCACAGAGAGCAAAGAAGATAAAACAACAATAGTATAGATGAAACAACAATAAAGACAGACATTTAAAAGGCGAGATTGAATAAGTAGGTTTTGAGGTCTCCAACAATGATAATCTTGTCATAATTGGGAAAGATGATGGACAAGAACTCAAGTCAGATAAGAAAGTTACCATCAGGACATCACGAACTCCATCTTTGTTGCACACCACCAAGCGAAGTTTGTCCTTGTATTTGTCCTTGTAGTACAACTCCTCACCTGATGCAGCAGGAAAATACAGCATTCATTTAGAAGTGCAAATATAAAGCCACTGGAAACAGGTTTTATGCACACAATAGTTAGCAGATGCTTAATGAGACACTAAATTTTGATACAGGCCTATGCATTTTCGCCATTTTCGCCATTTCAAGCAGTGGCTTCAAGAGTGGATATAACATAGTTATTCACACTGACTTACCTTTCATCAAGTAATTCTTGGACGCCTTTAGAATCCTTTAAACTCTCTCACGTCGCGCGCGGGTGCGCGCGCAACATCCATGTATCTTAAGGTAGCTACAGAGATTAGATCTATAAACAGCCAAAATTACTGATAAAAAGCCAAAATTACTGGTAAAAATGGCGGTCATCATGTGATCGGAAATCATCGTCGTCAGCGAATCATAGCGCTACCTATGGCCGGAAAGGGCTGAACCGATGACCGGATCTGGTAGGGTCGGAAAAACCTCGCGGGTCGGAAATTCCGGTACTTACACCGGGTTAGTACTTGGATGAGAGACCGCCTGGGAATACCCGGTGCCGTAAGCTTTTCTCAACCTCCACCAGTAGAGTGCACTATGCCACCCTTTTAACAACTGGAACAAAATCATGCTTTTTACACTGCTTTTCAAACTAGGAAGGCAGCTTCATGTAGGCCATACCATAGTAGGTTTCAAATCAATTTGGAATCATTGGCAGAGGGTAGTCAACTATAGTCTCTCATTCACTCAACATTTGATTAGGAGCACCTGTCCACCTTATAGTCAGAACTAAGTTCACTCACGGTGTGTGTGTGTGTGTGTGTGTGTGTGTGTGTGTTCTGACTGGCACCAACCTTATATACACCACCGAGCACAGCAAACTTTGTTTACGGCCATACCACCCTGAATACGACCTGTCGTAAAAAGTGCGGGATAGCAGAGAGAGCGTTTGGAATTTTTTTGTGTGCATGAGAGTTTGGTGTTTGAATATTTGCGTAGTTTGTGTGAGTGAAAGGAGAGTCAGTGTGAAAGAGTGTATTCCCCCAGCAGCTTGCTGTTAGGGGGGATATTTTAGTTTTTTCGTTTTGTTTGTACACGGACGGCTCAACATGGTAAAAGGACTCGGAACGACAGACGACACAACTAAGAACACGGACACAGGCATGGCGAAAGAAGGAGAGAGAGAGAGAGAGGAGATAGAGAGACAGAGAGGGAGAGATGAAGTGAGAGAGGAGAGAGAGAGAATAGCGAGGAAGAAGCAGGCGGCGGAAGCGAGGGTGAATGCGGAGAGAGAGGAGCAAGAGGGAGAGAGGAGAGAGGAGCGAGAGGAGCCGGCCTATAGCAAGGAGTTGACGGTGGCAGTGGAGCTGGTCGGCGAGGAGAAGGTGACGATGATGGCGCTGCTCCGGGCGACGAAGGAGGTGTGCGGGCTCGTCGTGGGCTGTTGATACATCGGATTAAATAAATACGAAGTCACGATGAGCCATCCGAAGGGGAAAGAGAGGCTGCTCGACGGCTTCAAGATCAAGGAGACGAGGGTCATGGCGAGGGAGCTGTGCGGGGACGAGATGGTGGTTTCCTTCATCGGACTGCCGGTCTACACCAAGGACGGGGACATTCTCCGGAAATTATCGGACTGGGGGGTGCAAGCGGTCTCCCCGATAAAGAGGAGGATGTGGCCGGGGACCAGCATATGTGAAGGTACACGTTTTGTGAAAGTAAAATTTAATGATGTTGTAAAGTCACTGCCGTACTCGACCAAGTTCGAGACGGACAATGGGTCTGATTTCTTTCGGGTGATTCATGACAGACAGGTGAAGGTGTGTAGGATGTGTCTGCAGCCAGGGCACATCCTACGGGAATGTCCCGAGTTCAGGTGCAGAAGGTGTGGGCTCAGCGGGCATTATGCGAGGGAATGCGCGACTTTTGAAAACAAGTGCAGGGGGTGTGGGGACCTGGAATCCCAATGTAAGTGTAGGAAGGAAGAAGTAGTGACGAGTCCATCCACTGTTTTTAGACAGAGGGAGGAAGAAGGGAAGGGGGAAAGGGGGAAGAGGGAGAGAAGGGAGAGGGAGAGAAGGGAGAGGGAGAGAAGGGAGAGGGAGAGGGAGAAGAGGAAGAGAAGAGCGAGGGAGAGGAGGAAGAGAAGAGCGAGGGAGAGGAGGAAGAGGGGATGGAGGAGGGAGTATCGTTGACAGCTCAGACTGTGTCAGAGACTCAGAGTACGAGGTGGTCGGGACTGACAGGAGAGAGTGGGGGGGGGGGGCTTGGGGTCGAGCCTCGACAGCTTTATGGGGGTAACCCAGGCATCGGAGTTGCAAGGGAGCGCACAGACGACCGGGGGGAGAGGTTCCCAACAAGAGCCTTTGCCCCCGAGAGTCGTGCGCCCGAAAGAAGCACAAGAGGCAGGCAACAAATCAAAGGAGGGAACCCCCATTAACAACGAGTCGGAATGGTGAGGGGCCATATCCGTAAGCCCCCCCCCCGAAAACATCTGAAAAGATGTTAACAAGTGTCAGTGACGATGGGTGCGGGGAGAAAGACGAGTCTGAGCTGTTGACGATAGTGGGAGGGAGGAAGAGGGCGCTTTTAGAGGGGAAACTAAAGTGCAAGTCAAAGCAGCAGAAAGCGGAGGGAAAGAAGAAATGAAATAAAAATGGCAGTAAACATATTTATCCTCCTACACTTGTTTTCGATGGTCACACTTTCCTCCATAAATATCAATGGGCTCAACAATATGGAGAAGCTGGAGGAGGTGCTGGTGACTTTCACATCTGATGTTCTGATACTGCAGGAGACAAAGTGGACAGACACAAATGACAGAAATCAAGGGGAAATGGAGGGGTATGCTGTTTACAAACAACGGGACAAACAAATCATGTGGGGTAGCGATATTAATTAAAGAGAATAGGGTAGAGAATGTAAGAGAGGTTTTGAATGACAGGAAGGGTAGGGTAATAGGGATAGAATTGAATGTAAATAATGTTATGTTTAGATTAATTAATGTGTATGCACCAAATAGAGAGGTTGAAAAGAGGGATTTTTTTGTAGAACTGGGTTTGCACTGCACGGGGAATTGTATTTTGGTGGGTGACTCATGTATTTTGCACTAAGATGGATGTTTATAGAGTAGATAGTTTTAAGACAGATTCAGCTAGGAGGGGGTTATTAAGAATTATATATTTTTATTGAACAATAGAAACTCGGAAGTCAATGTACGTACATTCAAGGTCCACATTTTTCCCCCTTTTTCTCCCCCCCACCCCGGTCCTATACACATTCCTAGGCTTGTTCTAAGAACGAGAACAAGCAGCAGGACTCCAAAAACTGTGTCACTTCCGTATGACATAAACCTAATAATTATCTAATGTAACCTAGCATGCAGGGCTCCAATCCCTACAAACCAGTCTGTGATATAAAGTACACTATTGTGTAACTCAACCTCAATATCAACTGCGTACCATACAAAAAGCACGGTAGGACTTAGCTGTGACCAGTTAGAACAGAGGGAAAGGCACTGAAAAAAAGTGTCACTAAAGTTAAACTTCCCCGGCGCTGTTACAGTTGTCCATCAACCGCGCATTCAGATTAACCCAGTGTGCAGGCCCTGTTGGCCCACACAATTACAGTACCATAGCCTGCTCGAGGGATAAACACATCTCAATTGTTCATAATGAATCTTTGCCGTCGATGGTTGTCTCTGTCTCAAGCTACTCATGGCCCGTAACAACTTTTAAAAGTTCAACGCAAACTATCATAAATGTACAGACAGTTTTGTGAGATGGGAAAGTCGGTAGAAAAGTCTATATGACAGGTTTTATCGGAGCCCTCCACGCACACGTCTATTCACTGCCTCATCAAACCGGAAGTCCAGAGCAGGGAAATTTAATAGATGTGTGGAGAGTTAGGAACACAAGTGAGAGAGTTTTCGAGAAGACAGGTAGTTAGTGGGGTTTTGAAGCAGAGTAGAATTGACAAAACAAACAGGGAAAGGGGGGGGGGGGGGAGTGTGCTGTTTGAATGCGAGCGTGTTAGCAGAGGAGGAGTATAAGGTGATGGTGAATGAGTGTATCAGGGTGCGAATGATGTGTGAATGTATGAAGAGGATGTGTGTAAATGGTGGGAGAGTGTGAAGAAACAAATCAAAAGTTTGAGTATGACATTTTTGTAGAAAACTGAATCAAGAGAGAAAGAGGGAAGAAATGGTATTGAGGGAGAGAATGGAGGAGGAACTAGAAGAAATAGATAAAGACCCAGGTAGGAATTTAATAACATACATACAGGTAAAGGGACAGTTAGAAGCATATGAGAAGGAAAAGTGTAGGGGGGCAATAGTAAGAAGTTTGTCAGGAGAGCCGTTGGTTGCTTGGCTGAGGAGGCTGGACCTGGACATGTACTCCTGTACTTAACCCACACTCACTCACACACACACACACACACACACACACAATCACAGACTCTTAACCCCCCCCCCCCACACACACACACACACATGTACACACACACACAGCTTACTCTTAACACACGTACACACACACACATAATCACAGACACATACACAAACCCATAGTTGTACATACACTTAACCGCATAGACACACAACCAAGTCAGTACAAACACAAGTATGGCAACACCCGTAGGTCCATATTGTTGCATATAATTCTAGGAAAAATATTGCTTGACACTTCAGAGTTTTATACTATAGGTTGAACATTTTCTGTGTGACTGTCGTAATAGATTTGTGAGTGCCAGATGTTAACCTTTTTTCTTTTCTTTTTTACTCTTTAGCTTTCCCAGTGGAAACTCAAACGGGTCATACTGTAATACAAGGTGAGTTGTACTGCATGCAAGGCAAAGCATGCTTATGTGACTTATTTGAAACATGATTCTCTTAATTTTTGATTCCTAGTATTTACAAAAAACATTATTCATATCTTTTACAGATGGCTTATTTAAGGGCATGGAGAAAAAGAAGGGCTGAAGTAAAAAGCCTCATCCAGTCTTACGGCATTGCGTATGAGTACATTGCTAGTACTGTGCCTCGAAGTGATCCCGCGAAGTCCAATGCAGAAAGACGCTCTGACGCACCCAGATATGGTAAGATACTGGGCTTAGCTTGACGTTTTATTACAGAGAAGTATATTAGTCTGTTCAGTTGTTCAATATGTGATATATATTTAGATTTTAGTTTTTGTAGAGCACTAAGTGTACTATTTCATAATGGTTGCCGTTCCAGACAGTGGCTGTCTCTCTCTCTCACTCACTCACTCTCTTCCCCTCTCTCTCCCACTAACTGTTTTTGAGGAATTTATCTAATATAGGTTAGTAGTGTTCAATTCCAATAAATGGAGCAGTTCAAAAACCTGGAGGAGAGAGGCTACAACGTGAGGAAGAGAAGAAACTGATGGTGACATTTGATTTACATTACATCAATTTCATTTAGCTGACGCTTTTATCCAAAGCGACTTACAAATTGTGTTTTAAGTTGATGCGCAAGTAAATGGCATAACATCAGGTAAAATGTTTATTCTTGATTATTTGATTATTTTCCACTCAGATTTCACAGCTAAGCAAGATTGGAGGAAAGGATGTGAAGGACTGCGCAAATAAGATCATGGACAGGTATGCTACATTGTGAATATATTGTGGTACCCCGAATGGGAAACAAGGTGGAGCACAGCAATCGAATGTGTTACTTGTTTGGGATAGGTGTTGGTGAAAGTTTGGGTTTTGATAGTACTGTACACAGGAGTACTGTACACAGGAGTACTGTACAAGTATTGCCCAGAACAATGGAAACACCACTCCATAAAACAAAGCCGCTGCCACATTTTCCACTTGTCTCTTCCTAGACTGTCTTTTCAATAACTTTTCTGTACTTATAGGCTTTTCACCAACAACCTCATGTCCAAGTTCAACATGAAGGGTCATCGCTCGAAGACCGCTTTTCAACCAACCAACCTCTACACCGTTCTGAATGGTATGGCTAATTTGGAGATTGTGAAAGCAAAATCGCATCCTGTTGTGTGCTGTTCTTGTTAAATTGTTATTGCGTCAATTTCTGCAGTAAATGTCCTTACGGATGCTTTTAGTCTACTAACTTAAACTTTTAAATGTGAGCTCGCAAGATCAGTATGGTCTCAAGGCTAAACTGATCCTAGATCAACACTCCGTCTCTGAGATGATTAATAAATAGGGGCCCTAAGTTCAAGAAACATACTTTATGACACACCATATGCTCTGCCTATAAAATGTGCGCTGAAGTTGCAGAAAGCATGTTTTGTGTAATATAACTATATATATATATATATATATATATATATGTCTTTTGGTGTTACAGCTGCAGTCAAGAAGTGGGATTCTAAGGCCACGGACCACATGATTAGGCTCGCTGTTGGGGACCACCTCAAGCACGCGCCTGGAAGATCGGGAGGTGGTGGTTACACCACTGTAGTGCAGCCCAGAGCAGAGGTGCCACAAGCATAGAGAAGGCAACCTGCCTACCTGCAAGCGATGGTCACCCCTCAAACTCCATCCCGCCCCCTCCGCCCCTCCACATCTGCCGGCCGACTGGCCCCACCATCATTACGCCAACGCGGCTGCCATGGTGCCCGGTCACGTCTCTTCTCGATACTGGCTCCCCGCTGGTGGAACGAACTTCCCACGGCTGTCAGAACTGCAGAGTCACTCCCCATCTTCCGTCGGAGACTGAAGACCCATCTCTTCACCCTACACCTTAACGTCTAAGGCCCAAAGGACAATGACTACCAGGGGAAAAACTCGATTTTTGTGCAATATTTTGGAATATTCTGTGGTATATATTCTGTGGTGTTTTGTATTTTTTGTAAAAAAAAAAAAAATTCTGTGGTATTTTGTATTTTTTGTATTTTTACCAGGGGAAAAACTCGATTTTTGTGCAATATTTTGGAATATTCTGTGGTATATATTCTGTGGTATTTTGTATTTTTTGTATTTTTTTTTATATTCTGTGGTATTTTGTATTTTTTGTATTTTTACCAGGGGAAAAACTCGATTTTTTGTGCAATATTTTGGAATATTCTGTGGTATTTTGCAATATTAGATAGATACTTTATTAATCCCCGTGGGGAAATTGTGTAAAATAAGGAAAGCTTCCTGAATGTGCGTGTCATCCTTGCACGCGCAGGGGCCATGCTGGTCTCTATCACTCCAATGTTAGTAAGTATTGTTCTGCCTTGGGAGCAGTTCTTTCTGAACGTATTCCTCAATGCATTTTTTTTAATTTTATGCTTAATAAAGTACATGTGTATTTAATAAATGGTACTTGTTTTTCTTATGCAAATGTAAAATCATGTACATGTATGCAGTGGCGGGCGGTGCATTTCACACCTAGGCCTTCAGTGATGTCCGACACATTCCTACCTGAATTATTCTACCTCTTAATACCATCGTTATGACGCCATGGCTCTAGAAACTAGACAGAAACACAGTATAACCGGGCGTTGCATCACCTTAACATAGTCAGACAAGTACAACAGAGTTATATTAATATTTCCGAAGCATTTTTAATCAATAAATCCGCATTTACAATGAAGAGTGTTAAACTAACATCTTTAAGATCGCTACATTACCCACGTCTGTCGTCTCGTCCACCATAATAGCGACAAAGGGTGCCTTTTTAATCTCCATTTTGATCTCTTCTTCCATCACTTCAGCAATAGCAAAAATCAGGTCGTTTTGTATTTTGCCTGACGTCCCAGTAAACACTTTGTTTGTGGACAGGTGGTAATGTAAATCTGGGTTGTTTTCAGCCAGAAAAGAAAGAAGCTCAACGTAGTTTCCTCTGTTTGTGGACTTGGCGCTTTCATTGTGTCCCCTAAATGAAAGTTATTGTTTACCCAAAAACAGGACACAATCGATCAGTATTATCGATCAGTCAACGAAAGCTTTCGTTGTGAGGCTCCGTTTCCCTGCGCACTTTCAAAAGTTTCACATCTACCGGCATAGTTCCGCATATCAATAGTGCGTATCAATAGTGCGTAGCAATAGTGCGTATCCAATCAAAAGACGTGCTGGGTGCTGACATCATTGAGCCTTACAGCAGGCGCCGTTGTTGCTTTTGCTCGCATCTACTTAGGTTTACTAGGTACGCCACAGGTTTTCTCGTTCCAATGTTAAGTTACAGGTCGAATCCGCAGCACCGTTTAATGTGAAGGCGGGCAGATTTTTGAGCCCCCTAGCAACACATTTTGATTGGATAAAAGCTCTAACATAAAGGCCAGCCCTCCAAATCTCAATCGGAGACTGGAAGCAGCGCAACCAAGAGGAAAGCTATGAAATGAAGAGAATAGACTATGGGGAATCATTAATACATATTTGTGGAAAATATATATTAAAATAAAATGTATATTCTGATGATGTTTAGGCCAGCAGAGAAGGCCTTGCTGGCCCTGACGGCACACCACTGCATGTATGGCAGATTTGATTCAAGAGTTTGATTTTTTTTTACAGAAATGTTCTAGGTATGGGAGGGAGCATTGTTTTTTTTCCCTACATCGTACATAATCAGGTTGGCCAAAAGCAGGACGTCCATCATTTGACCTGAAAACGTCTTTTCAACGAACTGAAAACAACGTATTTTCAACGAACTGAAAACCACGTCTTTTCAACGACCTATAAACCATGTCTTTTCAACGACCTGAAAACCACGTCTTTTCAACGACCTAAAAACTACGTATTTTCACCTTGCAACGTCAACCAAATCCGGATGTAGAATAGACGTAGGGGAAAGTCGTCTTTTAGATGTCTTTTCAACGCAATTTTGCTCACTGGGTTAGAACATGGAAGCAATTTACCATGAGAGGAAGGGGGTTGTGGACTCATTTACCACTGGTACAGGGTTGGAAAACCCTGTGATCATCAACCCTGTGATCAACCCTATGATCATTCTATAGTATAATATGATATATTATCATTCTAAGGAAAAAAATAAATAACGTTTAAAAAAAAAGAACTATATTCTTTTTCCATTTTTTTTTCACTTTATTATTTAACAAAAATCATTTTGATCATTCTATGATCATTCTATAGTATAATATGATATATTATTATCATTCTAAGAAAGAAAAAACAAAGTTTAAAAACGTTTTTTGGTTACTACAGGCTGCCCCACTCTGCTCCCGACGGCCTCCCTTGTTATAAACAGTCTTTGATACTCCACTCCTCTTTCTCCACTTGGTCCGTCTGTTCTGGAACCACACCTGCAGGATAACATTGTATGTTTGTGTGCTATAGTGTTCCGGAGTTTGTGTCTGTGATACCACTGAACTGATCACTGGTCTGGCAAAAATGTCTAGATCATGTAACAAGTTAAATCTACATTAGCTTTGGAACCACATCCACAACCAGAACAATGGATAAAGGATTACGTTTGCATGCATGTTTAGTGTGTTTAGTGTGACATTTAAAGGGGCAATCGGTAATTGGTACATACATTTTTGGACTTTTAAATTAATTATATTTAGTTTTAGGAATGACTGGATTCAGCTGTCATGTGCAAAGTCTAAAGATCGGATCAGATCATCAGTATCTTTCCATGATTGTATACAATGTGTGCACAAGGGAGAGATACAACATACAGCAAAGTAGGAAGGATCTCCAATGAGCTGAATACCGGTCCTCAGTTTTAAGATAACAAGCAGTGGAAAATACCAGAGGCAACACATCTAATGACCTTGCTCAGTCCCCCTCTTGCTTTCTATCTATTCATATGGGGAGCAAGTGTGTTGTCTTTAACAGGAATAACCTATAGTGAATACACAATCCAGTGTGTCTCATGCAGCAAACACTTACTATAAGTGAAGCTGTCTGAATTTACATTAAATCAAAAATATTTAACAACCCACATCTGAAATCATATTTCTTTGATTATGTTTTATGGTTGATCTTGACCCCAATCTTGAAGTCTGACTACGTACACTCTGTAATAGAACACTCTGGGCTCAATCTGCATGTGCTAGTGAGTGGCAAAAAGGGAGCAAAGTCTGATTGTTTGACATACTGCAACTAGCATTTACATGATGTGCATGTGACTGTGTGAGTGAATATGAAAGAGAAAGAGAATGGTGAAGGTTTGTTCATGTTGACACATTTCTAACCATGCCAGCAATAAGCACAACTCAAATAATTAACGAAAATTAAAAGGCTGGTGTCCATCACGTAGGCACTGGATTGTCTCATGCGTACATACCTTCACCTGGCCTTGTGACATGCCCAGTGTGTACGCCAGCTTGTCTCTCTCAACCGATGACAGGTACTTATTTTCCTCAAAGGTCTTCTCCAGGATAAAGATCTGATAGCCACTGAAAGTCGGTCTGGTGTGTTTAGCTTTGCAGTTGGCGTTACCCTGGTCTTGGGCTAGAGAACAGACAAACCCCATACTAGCATTTCACAGCTCGAATGAATATCAACAATATCACTGATTCATGAATGGCATACTGTAATTATACAACAAATGAAATTACACTTACAGCAATACAGAATTCTCAAAATGGACCAGTATAAAAAGCATACAGAAGAATGGAAATAAAAAAGTGATCCATTTCATATGCTTACCTTTGATTTTTCTCTGCCCTTTTTCAGTGTACCTTTCTCTAGTCTGTGCCCTGAGGTCCAGGCTGTACCCCTGAGATGGTACCTCTATACTGGGCATGGAGGGGGCAGCGGGCAGCTGGGGGCTACACAGGGACGAAGCACAGTCCTGGTGTTGGTATGGGGACGTGGTAGCTCCAAAGCTGTGATATTCAGAGAAGAAGGCACTGGACATGACGTCTGAGCAGCACTGGGGTCCTCTGAAGTCAAAGGCTGGTCTGTTATGGACCTGACTAACGCGTGTTCCACCAGGGCTGAGCTTGTAGTGGTTTGTTTGTGCTGGAGACTGGTGCATCAGCGCAGTGTCGTCCAAATAGAAGTGGTCCAGACAGCTACTGTGGCAGCAAAACCCAGAACTGTTAAGATTCATTGAGAACACATGGTCTCTCAGCACACAAAGATCAACATATACAATTTACCTGGATGAGAATGATGTCTGTATCTGGAGTCAGGGTACGAAGTGAGCCGGTTCACTGTTAGAGTAGCTGTATCTGGCCCTGTGTTTCTGACCGGTTTCATTCAGTGATTATGTTTGAATGCTGATGCACTGAATGTAAAGGCTGAATTATCAGTCAACTCCACCTATTGGTTTTGTCTTAATCACCACCAGTTAACAATGCAACACATGTATTTTCCCTGGTTCTTTGTCTCCTACTGACTGGACAATGCGTAAGAAAGAACTGATAACTTCACTGAACGGCAAACAGTACAATGAATAGATTTCCTTACACAAACATTAGAAGTTATACTTGTAAGGCATAAGAAGAATCTGTAGAATGGTTGTTGTATACTGATTTGTATACTGTATATTGTACTGCACTAATAGTACTAAGGATTGTAGAAAGTGAAATCCAGTTTCACAGTGGGGTGGGGTGTGTGTGTGTGGGTGTATGTATGAGTGTTTTGATGACACTCCTCCAGCTCCAGAATTTTACAACAGACTGGTGGCATTCTATCAAGCAACTCTACTGGAGATGCAAGACACTTCAAGAGAGGCAAATCTGACAAGGATGGAAATCAGTCACAACATTGGTAAGGAGGATACAACATTTTATTATTATCATTATATTACTATGTATTATAATTACACACACACACACACACACACACATATAGATGCACACATTCAATGGTGACAGGGACATAACAAATATTTTACAAATATTGAATATACTCAGTATTCACAGATGTGTAATGAATGTGTAATGAATGTGAGCATACTGTTGCTCGTTTTACAATTTAAAAATAATCTCAAAACATTTCACTTTGTCAATTCCAACTGTATGCAATATAAGTGACAAATAACATTTACATTCACATTTTTTTACATTTTATTTGATTCGCCTTAATAAAATCACCAATCCTCCAGTTGTGCTTTACAGATGGTAATACCGTAGCTATATATTTGCATCCTTACAGTATGTAATATAGGGTTATACTTAGTTTGTGTTGTATCAGGATAATAAGTATCCATTCAATGTTTTCAGCTTCTGTGTGAATAGTAAAAAGTCCTTGAGGAGGGTCGTAACCAAAGTGTTATACTTAGTTTGTGTTTATCAGAATAAAAAGTCATCAGTGTTTTCAGTTTCTGAATGAATAGTAAACAGTCCTTGAGGAGGACTGGTCGTAAACCAGTAACTTATATTATTATATTTTAATTGACATTGAAAACAGCTGCACTATAGTAAAGTATTATTTTATGGTAGGACTTTAAAATGGTTATCAAACCATGATGATGGTCCTCTATGGCTCAGTCGGTAGACCATGGCACTAACAACGCTTAGGTTGTGGGTTGGATTCCCACTGAGACCATATATACTGAAAAATGCACTCTGCAATTTAAATCGCTGTGGATAAAAGCGTCAGCTAAATGGCATATATAAACCATAAAGCTTTTTATAACAAAGGCATCAAACTGAGGCATCATCATCGCGATCTGATCGAGCATTACCGCAGTGTAACTCCTCTCCTAAAGGGTAAAATCGCCAGCCTTTGTCAGATAAATACATTATAAACCACCAAGCGTCTAAACACAAATGTATTCTCTCGCCTTGCCTTTAGAGTCCACTCCACCCCACAAATGTGGAAACCACTGTTTGGGGCCCCTGTCCTTCCATATAGGGACCTTTGGCGCCAAGGTGTCTCTGAGTCAGGGAGCCAGGTATGTGGAGCGGGACAGGGAGACCTTCAAGAATGGCCTGGTCTTCACCAGTCGTCCTATCAGGGTCCGGGAGAAGATCCATCTACGCGTGGAGCGCTGTGACCAGCACTGGGTGGGAGCCCTGCGACTGGGCTTCACCTCCATACCCCCCTCATCATTTGGTCCTCTCTTCCCTGCTGCCATGGCCATCCCTGACCTCACCACCACCCCGGGGTACTGGGCAACTGATTTGCCCCGCAACCTCACCATGCCCGGGAATGAGCTCCGGTTTTGGATGCCCTGTCGGGGGATTATGGTGTATGAGGGGGCCGATGGTGTGAGGCACCAAAAAGTCCTGAAAGGCGTAGATGTGACACAACCACTCTGGGCAATGTTAGATATCTATGGGCAGACGCGAGCTGTGTTCCTGCTGGGTACGAAATATACAGTATATATAATTTGTTTGTTTTTTTGTTTATTGGTGAAAGCAGTAAAACCCTACATTTTGTGCAAGATTATCTCACAACCCAATAAATATATCATTCTCACATGATCCCAGTGTCAGAGAAGAAGAGATTTCTTTTTAAGCGGCAGATGTCCTGTCCTGTGCCGCCTCCTCCTGCAGCGGGTGAAGGTGACAGCTGTATGTGTGTGAGGGGGGGTAGGCCGTGTTGCAGCCCTCAGAAATACAAGCTCCATGCCCCTCATAACACCACACAGCCAGACAGACCCGCAGGTTAGTATAGGCCCACAGTCACTGCATATGCATATACTGTAGGTCTTTAGTCAATCAGTTTGGTGTTTGGGGGGGGGTTACTCATGTGTTTATAGTGGGGGGGGGGGGGGTGAAGTAAAGAACTATAGTGAAGTTGTTACAGAGTGTCACCCAGTTGTTACCACCCTGGGTGATAGGAAGGTCGTAGAGACACCATTCAAATGGTTTTTTTAGATTCCCTGTCCTCTGGTCTATCCGGGGGTGTTGGAATTGTTCTCCTAACCCGCGGGGAACCATACGTTATTAACCCCGGGAGGGGTCACACTACGGGACGTATAACGCTGGCTATGAATGTGGTAGAAACACAAGGTTTTCATATTTAAGTTCATTAGGTCTACACGGTCATTTGAAGCCTAACCCCAGCCCTCTACGACCCCGGGAAGTCATGTTAAACTGAAGTTAAAACACAACGAGATTGCTAATCTAACATCGCTAATGCGGAAGTAAATCCCTCCTGTGTCACAGTAGACAGAGAGAGAGACGTGCAGCCACCCAGGATCGAGCCCCGCGTGGAGCCGTGTTCCATCATTTCTTGTCAATTTCAATAAAGACAGACACACGGAGACAACGACAGGTCATTCTAGAGGAAGAGAGGAATCGGATAATAGGATTCTATTCTCTGACAACCAATGTCCGCGATTCCACACTGGCCAGTAGAAGGTCGAGATTTTTTTTTTTTATATGTTTGTATGACTGGCCCGTTAGCTCAGTGTGTAAGTCTGCCGCAAGGGAAACTTTGTAGTCCTGGGTTCGAATCCCAGGCGGGGAGGTCACTTTGCACTTTTCAATTTGAAGGACAAACAGGAAGAAAAAAAAAAGGCATGCGCAGCGGCAAATAATTCCTGGGCTCAGTCCAGAGAGAGAGAGGAATTTTCCCTTTTGAAAAGATATTTTTGAAAATCCCGCCTCAAAATATTTTTTTTTTTTTTTTTTCTTCTGTGTCAGTGTGTGTCAGTGTGTCAGTTATGTGTCAGTGCGTCTACCGGCCCGAGTCTCTATGGGGGAATGCAATGACCGTTTTGGACACCAAACACACCAAAGAACATCTACTCTTCGAGGCGAATCCAGTCAGACCATTATCAGACCTGCTGGACGTGTCTGTGCGCGTGTGTGACTGGATGTCTACATTCAATGTGTCTCACCGTGTGACTGGATGTGTGTGTATATATGTGTTAATGAGCTGTATGAGTGTGTGTGGATGTGTGTGTATGAGTGTGGATGTGTGTGTATGAGTATGTGTATATGTGGATGTGTGGATGAGTATGTGTGTGGATGTGTGAGTATGTGTATATGTGTGTGGATGTGTGAGTATGTGTATATGTGTGTGGATGTGTGTGTGTATGAGTATGTGTGTGGATGTGTGTGTATGAGTGTGGATGTGTGTGTATGAGTATGTGGATATGAGTATGTGTGGATGAGTATGTGTGGATGTGTATGAGTATGTGTATATGTGTGTATGTATGTTTATGTATGTTAATGAGCTGTATGTTAATGAGCTGTATGTTAATTAGCTGTGTGTGTCTCTGTGTGTATACGTGTGTCTGTGTGTGTATGTTAATGAGCTGTATGTTAATGAGCTTCATGTTAATGAGATTCATGCTAATGAGCTGTATGTTAATGAGCTGTATGTTAATTAGCTGTGTGTGTCTCTGTGTGTGTGTATACGTGTGTGTGTATGTTAATGAGCTGTATGTTAAGGAGATTCATGCTAATGAGCTGTATGTTAATGAGCTGTATGTTAATGAGCTGTATGTTAATGAGCTGTATGCTAATTAGCTGTATGTTAATTAGCTGTGTGTCTCTGTGTGTGTATACGTGTGTCTGTGTGTGTATGTTAATGAGCTGTATGTTAATGAGCTGTATGTTAATGAGCTGTATGTTAATGAGATTCATGTTAATGAGATTCATGCTAATGAGCTGTATGTTAATGAGCTGTATGTTAATTAGCTGTGTGTGTCTCTCTGTGTGTGTATACGTGTGTCTGTGTGTGTATGTTAATGAGCTGAATGTTAATGAGCTGTATGTTAATGAGATTCATGCTAATGAGCTGTATGTTAATGAGCTGTATGTTAATGAGCTGTATGTTAATTAGCTGTGTGTGTCTCTGTGTGTGTATACGTGTGTCTGTGTGTGTATGTTAATGAGCTGTATCTTAATGAGATTCATGCTAATGAGCTGTATGTTAATGAGCTGTATGTTAATGAGCTGTATGTTAATTAGCTGTGTGTGTCTCTGTGTGTGTATACGTGTGTCTGTGTGTGTGTATGTTAATGAGCTGCATGTTAATGAGCTGTATGTTAATGAGCTTCATGTTAATGAGATTCATGCTAATGAGCTGTATGTTAATGAGCTGTATGTTAATTAGCTGTGTGTGTGTGTCTCTGTGTGTGTATACGTGTGTCTGTGTGTGTATGTTAATGAGCTGAATGTTAATGAGCTGTATGTTAATGAGATTCATGCTAATGAGCTGTATGTTAATGAGCTGTATGTTAATGAGCTGTATGTTAATTAGCTGTATGTTAATTAGCTGTGTGTGTCTCTGTGTGTGTATACGTGTGTCTGTGTGTGTCTGTTAATGAGCTGTATGTTAATGAGCTGTATGTTAATGAGATTCATGCTAATGAGCTGTATGTTAATGAGCTGTATGTTAATGAGCTGTATGTTAATTAGCTGTGTGTGTCTCTGTGTGTGTATACGTGTGTCTGTGTGTGTATGTTAATGAGCTGTATGTTAATGAGCTGTATGTTAATGAGCTTCATGTTAATGAGATTCATGCTAATGAGCTGTATGTTAATGAGCTGTATGTTAATTAGCTGTGTGTGTCTCTGTGTGTGTATACGTGTGTCTGTGTGTGTGTATGTTAATGAGCTGTATGTTAATGAGATTCATGCAAATGAGCTGTATGTTAATGAGCTGTGTGTGTCTCTGTGTGTGTATACGTGTGTCTGTGTGTGTGTATGTTAATGAGCTGTATGTTAATTAGCTGTGTGTGTATGTTAATGAGCTGTATGTTAATGAGCTTCATGTTAATGAGATTCATGCTAATGAGCTGTATGTTAATGAGCTGTATGTTAATTAGCTGTGTGTGTGTCTCTGTGTGTGCATACGTGTGTCTGTGTGTGTATGTTAATGAGCTGTATGTTAATGAGCTGTATGTTAATGAGATTCATGCTAATGAGCTGTATGTTAATGAGCTGTATGTTAATGAGCTGTATGTTAATTAGCTCTGTGTGTCTCTGTGTGTGTATACGTGTGTCTGTGTGTGTATGTTAATGAGCTGTATGTTAATGAGATTCATGCTAATGAGCTGTATGTTAATGAGCTGTCTGTTAATGAGCTGTATGTAAATTAGCTGTATGTTAATTAGCTGTGTGGGTGTCTCTGTGTGTGCATACGTGTGTCTGTGTGTGTATGTTAATGAGCTGTATGTTAATGAGCTGTATGTTAATGAGATTCATGCTAATGAGCTGTATGTTAATGAGCTGTATGTTAATGAGCTGTATGTTAATTAGCTCTGTGTGTCTCTGTGTGTATACGTGTGTCTGTGTGTATGTTAATGAGCTGTATGTTAATGAGCTGTATGTTAATGAGATGCATGCTAATGAGCTGTATGTTAATGAGCTGTATGTTAATGAGCTGTATGTTAATGAGCTGTATGTTAATTAGCTCTGTGTGTCTCTGTGTATGTATACGTGTGTCTGTGTGTATGTTAATGAGCTGTATGTTAATGAGCTGTATGTTAATGAGATGCATGCTAATGAGCTGTATGTTAATGAGCTGTATGTTAATGAGCTGTATGTTAATGAGCTGTATGTTAATTAGCTCTGTGTGTCTCTGTGTGTGTATACGTGTGTCTGTGTGTGTGTATGTTAATGAGCTGTATGTTAATGAGATTCATGCTAATGAGCTGTATGTTAATGAGCTGTCTGTTAATGAGCTGTATGTAAATTAGCTGTATGTTAATTAGCTGTGTGTGTGTCTCTGTGTGTGTATACGTGTGTCTGTGTGTGTATGTTAATGAGCTGAATGTTAATGAGCTGTATGTTAATGAGATTCATGCTAATGAGCTGTATGTTAATGAGCTGTATGTTAATGAGCTGTATGTTAATGAGCTGTATGTTAATTAGCTGTGTGTGTCTCTGTGTGTGTATACGTGTGTCTGTGTGTATGTTAATGAGCTGTATGTTAATGAGCTGTATGTTAATGAGATTCATGCTAATGAGCTGTATGTTAATGAGCTGTATGTTAATGAGCTGTATGTTAATTAGCTGTGTGTGTCTCTGTGTGTGTATACGTGTGTCTGTGTGTGTGTGTATGTTAATGAGCTGCATGTTAATGAGCTGTATGTTAATGAGCTTCATGTTAATGAGATTCATGCTAATGAGCTGAATGTTAATGAGCTGTATGTTAATTAGCTGTGTGTGTGTCTCTGTGTGTGTATAAGTGTGTCTGTGTGTGTGTATGTTAATGAGCTGTATGTTAATGAGCTGTATGTTAATGAGATTCATGCTAATGAGCTGTATGTTAATGAGCTGTGTGTTAATGAGCTGTATGTTAATGAGCTGTATGTTAATGAGCTGTATGTTAATGAGCTGTATGTTAATTAGCTGTGTGTGTCTCTGTGTGTGTATACGTGTGTCTGTGTGTGTGTATGTTAATGAGCTGTATGTTAATGAGCTGTATGTTAATGAGATTCATGCTAATGAGCAGTATGTTAATGAGCTGTGTGTTAATGAGCTGTATGTTAATGAGCTGTATGTTAATGAGCTGTATGTTAATTAGCTGTGTGTGTCTCTGTGTGTATACGTGTGTCTGTGTGTGTGTATGTTAATGAGCTGTATGTTAATGAGATTCATGCAAATGAGCTGTATGTTAATGAGCTGTATGTTAATGAGCTGTGTATGTCTCTGTGTGTGTATACGTGTGTCTGTGTGTGTATGTTAATGAGCTGTATGTTAATGAGCTGTATGTTAATGAGATTCATGCTAATGAGCTGTATGTTAATGAGCTGTATGTTAATGAGCTGTATGTTAATGAGCTGTATGTTAATGAGCTGTATGTTAATTAGCTGTGTGTGTCTCTGTGTGTGTATACGTGTGTCTGTGTGTGTATGTTAATGAGCTGTATGTTAATGAGCTGTATGTTAATGAGCTGTATGTTAATTAGCTTCATGTTAATGAGATTCATGCTAATGAGTGGGCGGAGTCAAGTGGGCGGAGTCAAGCTCCGCCCACTTTGACTTAAGCTCCGCCCACTCAGACACTAGCTCCGCCCACTTTAACTTAAGCTCCGCCCACTTTGACTTAAGATCCGCCCACTCAGACACAAGCTCCGCCCACTTTAACTTAAGATCCGCCCACTTTGACTTAAGCTCCGCCCACTTTGACTTAAGCTCAGCCCACTTTGACTTAAGCTCCGCCCACTTAGACACAAGCTCCGCCCACTTTGACTTAAGCTCCGCCCACTTAGATACAAGCTCCGCCCACTTTTACACAAGCTCCGCCCACTTTTACACAAGCTCCGCCCACTTTGGCTTAAGCTCCGCCCACTTTGACTTAAGCTCCGCCCACTTTGACTTAAGCACCGCCCACTTTGACTTAAGCTCCGCCCACTTTGACTTAAGCTCCGCCCACTTAGATACAAGCTCCGCCCACTTTGACACAAATTCCGCCCACTTTTACACAAGCTCCGCCCACTTTGACTTAAGCTCCGCCCACTTTGACACAAGCTCCTCCCACTTTCACATAAGCTCCTCCCACTTTGACTTAAGCTCCTCCTACTTTGACTTAAGCTCCGCCCACTTTGACTTAAGCTCCGCCCACTTATACACAAGCTCCGCCCACTTTGACTTAAGCTCCTCCCACTTTGACTTAAGCTCCTCCCACTTTGACTTAAGCTCCTCCCACTTTGACTTAAGCTCCTCCCACTTTGACTTAAGCTCCGCCCACTTTGACTTAAGCTCCTCCCACTTTGATTTAAGCTCCTCCCACTTTGACTTAAGCTCCTCCCACTTTGACTTAAGCTCCGCCCACTTTGACTTAAGCTCCGCCCACTTTGACTTAAGCTCCTCCCACTTTGACTTAAGCTCCTCCCACTTTGAATTAAGCTCCGCCCACTTTGACTTAAGCTACTCCCACTTTGATTTAAGCTCCGCCCACTTTGACTTAAGCTCCTCCCACTTTGACTTAAGCTCCTCCCACTTTGACTTAAGCTCCTCCCACTTTGACTTAAGCTCCTCCCACTTTGACTTAAGCTCCTCCCACTTTGATTTAAGCTCCTCCCACTTTGATTTAAGCTCCTCCCACTTTGATTTAAGCACCGCCCACTTTGACTTAAGCTCCTCCCACTTTGATTTAAGCTCCTCCCACTTTGACTTAAGCTCCTCCCACTTTGACTTAAGCTCCTCCCACTTTGATTTAAGCTCCTCCCACTTTGATTTAAGCTCCGCCCACTTTGACTTAAGCTCCTCCCACTTTGATTTAAGCTCCTCCCGCTTTGATTTAAGCTCCGCCCACTTTGACTTAAGCTCCTCCCACTTTGATTTAAGCTCCTCCCACTTTGATTTAAGCTCCGCCCACTTTGACTTAAGCTCCGCCCACTTTGACTTAAGCTCCTCCCACTTTGATTTAAGCTCCTCCCACTTTGACTTAAGCTCCTCCCACTTTGACTTAAGCTCATCCCACTTTGATTTAAGCTCCTCCCACTTTGGTTTAAGCTCCGCCCACTTTGACTTAAGCTCCGCCCACTTTGATTTAAGCTCCTCCCGCTTTGATTTAAGCTCCGCCCACTTTGATTTAAGCTCCGCCCACTTTGACTTAAGATCCGCCCACTCAGACACAAGCTCCGCCCACTTTAACTTAAGCTCCGCCCACTTTGACTTAAGCTCCGCCCACTTTGACTTAAGCTCAGCCCACTTTGA
The DNA here is from genome assembly GCF_963989245.1 of Nansenia antarctica. Lineage (NCBI taxonomy): Eukaryota > Metazoa > Chordata > Actinopteri > Argentiniformes > Microstomatidae > Nansenia > Nansenia antarctica. Next base: position 129,132 of record NW_027662736.1, on the reverse strand, counting down.
CTTAAGCTCCGCCCACTTAGACACAAGCTCCGCCCACTTTGACTTAAGCTCCGCCCACTTAGATACAAGCTACGCCCACTTTTACACAAGCTCCGCCCACTTTTACACAAGCTCCGCCCACTTTGACTTAAGCACCGCCCACTTTGACTTAAGCTCCGCCCACTTTGACTTAAGCTCCGCCCACTTAGATACAAGCTCCGCCCACTTTGACACAAGTTCCGCCCACTTTTACACAAGCTCCGCCCACTTTGACTTAAGCTCCGCCCACTTTGACACAAGCTCCTCCCACTTTGACTTAAGCTCCTCCCACTTTGACTTAAGCTCCTCCCACTTTGACTTAAGCTCCTCCCACTTTGACTTAAGCTCCTCCCACTTTGACTTAAGCTCCGCCCACTTTGACACAAGCTCCTCCCACTTTGACTTAAGCTCCGCCCACTTTGACTTAAGCTCCGCCCACTTTGACTTAAGCTCCTCCCACTTTGATTTAAGCTCCTCCCGCTTTGATTTAAGCTCCGCCCACTTTGACTTAAGCTCCTCCCACTTTGACTTAAGCTCCTCCCACTTTGAATTAAGCTCCGCCCACTTTGACTTAAGCTACTCCCACTTTGATTTAAGCTCCGCCCACTTTGACTTAAGCTCCTCCCACTTTGACTTAAGCTCCTCCCACTTTGACTTAAACTCCTCCCACTTTGACTTAAGCTCCTCCCACTTTGACTTAAGCTCCTCCCACTTTGATTTAAGCTCCTCCCACTTTGATTTAAGCTCCTCCCACTTTGATTTAAGCTCCGCCCACTTTGATTTAAGCACCGCCCACTTTGACTTAAGCTCCTCCCACTTTGACTTAAGCTCCTCCCACTTTGACTTAAGCTCCTCCCACTTTGACTTAAGCTCCTCCCACTTTGACTTAAGCTCCTCCCACTTTGACTTAAGCTCCTCCCACTTTGACTTAAGCTCCTCCCACTTTGACTTAAGCTCCTCCCACTTTGACTTAAGCTCCTCCCACTTTGACTTAAGCTCCTCCCACTTTGATTTAAGCTCCGCCCACTTTGACTTAAGCTCCTCCCACTTTGATTTAAGCTCCTCCCGCTTTGATTTAAGCTCCGCCCACTTTGACTTAAGCTCCTCCCACTTTGATTTAAGCTCCTCCCACTTTGATTTAAGCTCCGCCCACTTTGACTTAAGCTCCGCCCACTTTGACTTAAGCTCCTCCCACTTTGATTTAAGCTCCTCCCACTTTGACTTAAGCTCCTCCCACTTTGACTTAAGCTCATCCCACTTTGATTTAAGCTCCTCCCACTTTGGTTTAAGCTCCGCCCACTTTGATTTAAGCTCCGCCCACTTTGACTTAAGATCCGCCCACTCAGACACAAGCTCCGCCCACTTTAACTTAAGCTCCGCCCACTTTGACTTAAGCTCCGCCCACTTTGACTTAAGCTCAGCCCACTTTGACTTAAGCTCCGCCCACTTAGACACAAGCTCCGCCCACTTTGACTTAAGCTCCGCCCACTTAGATACAAGCTCCGCCCACTTTTACACAAGCTCCGCCCACTTTTACACAAGCTCCGCCCACTTTGGCTTAAGCTCCGCCCACTTTGACTTAAGCTCCGCCCACTTTGACTTAAGCACCGCCCACTTTGACTTAAGCTCCGCCCACTTTGACTTAAGCTCCGCCCACTTAGATACAAGCTCCGCCCACTTTGACACAAGTTCCGCCCACTTTTACACAAGCTCCGCCCACTTTGACTTAAGCTCCGCCCACTTTGACACAAGCTCCTCCCACTTTGACTTAAGCTCCGCCCACTTTGACTTAAGCTCCGCCCACTTTGACTTAAGCTCCTCCCACTTTGATTTAAGCTCCTCCCGCTTTGATTTAAGCTCCGGCCACTTTGAATTAAGCTCCGCCCACTTTGACTTAAGCTACTCCCACTTTGATTTAAGCTCCGCCCACTTTGACTTAAGCTCCTCCCACTTTGACTTAAGCTCCTCCCACTTTGACTTAAGCTCCTCCCACTTTGACTTAAGCTCCTCCCACTTTGACTTAAGCTCGTCCCACTTTGATTTAAGCTCCTCCCACTTTGATTTAAGCTCCTCCCACTTTGATTTAAGCTCCGCCCACTTTGATTTAAGCACCGCCCACTTTGACTTAAGCTCCTCCCACTTTGATTTAAGCTCCTCCCACTTTGACTTAAGCTCCTCCCACTTTGACTTAAGCTCCTCCCACTTTGATTTAAGCTCCGCCCACTTTGACTTAAGCTCCTCCCACTTTGATTTAAGCTCCTCCCGCTTTGATTTAAGCTCCGCCCACTTTGACTTAAGCTCCTCCCACTTTGATTTAAGCTCCTCCCACTTTGATTTAAGCTCCGCCCACTTTGACTTAAGCTCCGCCCACTTTGACTTAAGCTCCTCCCACTTTGATTTAAGCTCCTCCCACTTTGACTTAAGCTCCTCCCACTTTGACTTAAGCTCATCCCACTTTGATTTAAGCTCCTCCCACTTTGGTTTAAGCTCCGCCCACTTTGACTTAAGCTCCGCCCACTTTGATTTAAGCTCCTCCCGCTTTGATTTAAGCTCCGCCCACTTTGATTTAAGCTCCGCCCACTTTGACTTAAGCTCATTACTTATAACTCCCCTCCTGAGTGAGCTAGAGGTCTGGTTTTCACATATGTCGAACATCTTGGTGAGACAAGTGTTTACCCAACGTTTCGGCTTGATCGGCCATTCGTAAGTGCAGAGAATTCATAACTCCCCTCCTAGCTGTGAGCTAGAGGTCTGGTTTTCACATATGTCGAACATCTCGGTGAGACAAGTGTTTACCCAGAGTTTCGGCTTGATCGGCCATTCGTGGCCCAAACGGGGAGCTTTGACGTAAGTGCGAAATCCGTAATTAAAGGGGGCGCCACGGAGCGACCGTTTGAGCTAGCGCCTCGAAACTCGGGGCACGCGACCGGACCCCTGTGACGCTTCACGGTGCCGATTTTTGGGTGACTGGGACTTTCTGGCACCGATTTCTGTTTTTCATCCTAGGCTTTCATCCTAGGGTGCAACTGCGTACAGTCTAGGTAGGTCGTTTGTTGGCAAATGAAAGAAAATTGGAATTAATCAATTAAGCCACTCCCACTTTGACACAAGCTCCGCCCACTAAATGTCTAAGCCACTCCCACTCCCACTTAAGCTCCGCCCACTTTGACACAAGCTCCGCCCACTTTTGACACAAGCTCCGCCCACTAACGGTCTAAGCCACTCCCACTCCCACTTAAGCTCCGCCCACTTTGACTTAAGCTCCTCCCACTTTGATTTAAGCTCCTCCCACTTTGACTTAAGGTCCTCCCACTTTGACTTAAGCTCCGCCCACTTTGACTTAAGCTCCGCCCACTTTGACTTAAGCTCCTCCCACTTTGACTTAAGCTCCGCCCACTTTGACTTAAGCTCCTCCCACTTTGATTTAAGCTCCGCCCACTTTGACTTAAGCTCCGCCCACTTTGACTTAAGCTCCTCCCACTTTGATTTAAGCTCCGCCCACTTTGACTTAAGCTCCTCCCACTTTGATTTAAGCTCCGCCCACTTTGACTTAAGCTCCTCCCACTTTGATTTAAGCTCCGCCCACTTTGACTCAAGCTCCTTGGTTTTGTCTTAATCACCACCAGTTAACAATGCAACACATGGTCTCTCAGCACACAAAGATCAACATATACAATTTACCTGGATGAGAATGATGTCTGTATCTGGAGTCAGGGTACGAAGTGAGCCGGTTCACTGTTAGAGTAGCTGTATCTGGCCCTGTGTTTCTGACCGGTTTCATTCAGTGATTATGTTTGAATGCTGATGCACTGAATGTAAAGGCTGAATTATCAGTCAACTCCACCTATTGGTTTTGTCTTAATCACCACCAGTTAACAATGCAACACATGTATTTTCCCTGGTTCTTTGTCTCCTACTGACTGGACAATGCGTAAGAAAGAACTGATAACTTCACTGAACGGCAAACAGTACAATGAATAGATTTCCTTACACAAACATTAGAAGTTATACTTGTAAGGCATAAGAAGAATCTGTAGAATGGTTGTTGTATACTGATTTGTATACTGTATATTGTACTGCACTAATAGTACTAAGGATTGTAGAAAGTGAAATCCAGTTTCACAGTGGGGTGGGGTGTGTGTGTGTGGGTGTATGTATGAGTGTTTTGATGACACTCCTCCAGCTCCAGAATTTTACAACAGACTGGTGGCATTCTATCAAGCAACTCTACTGGAGATGCAAGACACTTCAAGAGAGGCAAATCTGACAAGGATGGAAATCAGTCACAACATTGGTAAGGAGGATACAACATTTTATTATTATCATTATTGTACTATGTATTATAAATAACACACACACACACACACACACACACACACACACACACACACATATAGATGCACACATTCAATGGTGACAGGGACATAACAAATATTTTGCAAATATTGAATATACTCAGTATTCACAGATGTGTAATGAATGTGAGCATTTTTTCAGTAACACAATACTGTTGCTCGTTTTACAATTTAAAAATCTCAAAACATTTCACTTTGTCAATTCCAACTGTATGCAATATAAGTGACAAATAACATTTACATTCACATTTTTTAACATTTTATTTGATTCGCCTTAATAAAATCACCAATCCTCCAGTTGTGCTTTACAGATGGTAATACCGTAGCTATATATTTGCATCCTTACAGTATGTCATATAGGGTTATACTTAGTTTGTGTTGTATCAGGATAATAAGTATCCATTCAATGTTTTCAGCTTCTGTATGAATAGTAAAAAGTCCTTGAGGAGGGTCGTAACCAAAGTGTTATACTTAGTTTGTGTTTATCAGAATAAAAAGTAATCAGTGTTTTCAGTTTCTGAATGAATAGTAAACAGTCCTTGAGGAGGACTGGTCGTAAACCAGTAACTTATATTATTATATTTTAATTGACATTGAAAACAGCTGCACTATAGTAAAGTATTATTTTATGGTAGGACTTTAAAATGGTTATCAAACCATGATGATGGTCCTCTATGGCTCAGTCGGTAGACCATGGCACTAACAACGCTTAGGTTGTGGGTTTGATTCCCACTGAGACCATATATACTGAAAAATGCACTCTGCCATTTAAATCGCTGTGGATAAAATCGTCAGCTAAATGGCATATATAAACCATAAAGCTTTTTATAACAAAGGCATCAAACTGAGGCATCATCATCGCGATCTTACCGCAGTGTAACTCCTCTCCTAAAGGGTAAAATCGCCAGCCTTTGTCAGATAAATACATTATAAACCACCAAGCGTCTAAACACAAATGTATTCTCTCGCCTTGCCTTTAGAGTCCACTCCACCCCACAAATGTGGAAACCACTGTTTGGGGCCCCTGTCCTTCCATATAGGGACCTTGGGCGCCAAGGGGAGTCAGGGAGCCAGGTATGTGGAGCGGGACAGGGAGACCTTCAAGAATGGCCTGGTCTTCACCAGTCGTCCTATTAGGGTCCGGGAGAAGATCCATCTACGCGTGGAGCGCTGTGACCAGCACTGGTTGGGAGCCCTGCGACTGGGCTTCACCTCCATACCCCCCTCATCATTTGGTCCCTCCGGGAATGAGCTCCGGTTTTGGATGCCCGGTCGGGGGATTATGGTGTATGAGGGGGCCGATGGTGTGAGGCACCAAAAAGTCCTGAAAGGCGTAGATGTGACACAACCACTCTGGGCAATGTTAGATATCTATGGGCAGACGCGAGCTGTGTTCCTGCTGGGTACGAAATATACAGTATATATAATTTGTTTGTTTTTTTGTTTATTGGTGAAAGCAGTAAAACCCTAAATTTTGTGCAAGATTATCTCACAACCCAATAAATATATCATTCTCACATGATCCCAGGTTCAGAGAAGAAGAGATTTCTTTTTAAGCGGCAGATGTCCTGTCCTGTGCCGCCTCCTCCTGCAGCGGGTGAAGGTGACAGCTGTATGTGTGTGAGGGGGGGTAGGCCGTGTTGCAGCCCTCAGAAATACAAGCTCCATGCCCCTCATAACACCACACAGCCAGACAGACCCGCAGGTTAGTATAGGCCCACAGTCACTGCATATGCATATGCTGTAGGTCTTTAGTCAATCAGTTTGGTGTTTACACTGAACGCATTTACTTGTACTAAAGTTGATGAAGGATGACAAAAACACTTAAATAGAACGTGGGCTTCTGCGTTTTCGAAAATCTGTGTCTAATTCTTGAAACCATATAACATACATAGGCGATAGGCCTACAACCATATAATAAGCAGGTTACTATGTTACTGGATAATTTGTTTTATTGACTACTTTCTGGACTTAATAACCAAAAAGTGAGCATACATTATTTTCTAGACCAAGACTCGGGTGAGGAATGTGTGGTGTGTCTGTCTGCGCGCGCTTGTGTGGACTTCCCCTGTGGTCATCGCTGTGTGTGCGCTCCCTGCTCCGAGCGTATCTGCACCGAGTTTGGAAGTTGCCCGCTATGTCGCCGACGAATCAGAAACAGCTCAGAAGACGAAACCCCATCGAAATGACTGATAATGTGCAACAGTCAGGGACAGAGAAGAATACAAACAAAACCTATAATATATATTAAAAAACCATGTTAATTAGCATATATGTCCTTCTTTTGAATTGTAAACTAACAACTGTACAGGACTATTTGTGTCCATCAATAACTGTATTATACTGTATTATAAGCCTGTCTACTGTATGTGTTTGTTTCTTATTTTACTGATCAATAAACAAATCCCCCAAAACGGTGTGAGATTATGTAGAGATGTATTCTGAGATACATGTTTGGTCATACTCTAAGGCATGCTAAGAGCATGCATCGAGCATATTAAATACATGTTAAACATGTGAGAAGAGATTCTATACTATAGCTTGCCTGGCCTCCAACAGTAGTCTACATGGGCCGCGTGGATCAGATACAATGCTTTGGCAGTAGACTTGTGCGTCGCATCACTAATTGGCTCAAGGTAGTCTCCCAAGTCAGGGCTTGGATACCGTCATCTATATCTGTCTTCAGCCTGAAGCTTTCCTGGGCACAGCAGAGCAGATCAGGTGAGAGGAAACAGCTTCCATGTTAGAATTTTGTGACATCATCTATTCATATTATATATGGTATTATATATGGTCGTTGTAAATGGACAGTTTCTTTATGTGGTACAGCAACATAGGCCTATCTCTAGAAATAGGATACACAAGGTTTGTGCAGGAACTAGAAAATAGACACAATAATGTGAGTAAATAACAGCATGTTATTTAGCATGTTAACAGTTGATAATATAAACATTTTATCATAGGACACCACTTCATTAGGGTTAAATGCAGGCTATACAAAGGCTACTTACAGTCTCTTTGTGAGAAAGATACAATCTTTTGAGAACATGGTGTACAGATGTTCTTGGGTGGAGGTTCCCTATCTCTCCAGTGCATGGGTCTCAGCTTCTGTAAACCTTGGCTTTGCTGTCACTACACACACTTACACCCTCACAAGTAGGATATGATAGAGTCTCTTCAGGTAAGCAATACTAAATTGACTTACTCAGCTTTCTTGATTGAACCAATAGTTGTTAGTAGTTATCTTCAATAATTAGAGCTCTCCATTTTTTTGGGGCCAATGTAGAGTCTATAATGATCTTCAATTATGCTTTTTGATATTCTAAAATATAGGTTCTCCCTACTGCACAATCCATTGACTTTCACTCTTCTTGCTCTCTATCTCTGGCTTTGTCTCAGTCAGGTCCCTCTCCATGTCTCCAGCTGCCAGTGGTCCTGATGACATCAGTGGTGGTGACCCTGACTGGACCTTCACCATGGGGCTTCCGTATCTCTGGGGGAAGGGACTTCCGGAGGGTTTTGACCATCTCCAAGGTAGTGAAACAGACATCAAGTTGTTGCAAACTGTAGCCCTGCTATTGCTCCGACCGAGCCTCGAACTTGCGACCTCTGACATGCCAGCACATGTGATCGTCTCCTCTAATACCTGACGTAAAGCAGCTATGCTATCGAAAAGTTAACAATTCGACAGGGCGGGTGGGGGTATTTGAACTTGAGGAGTGAGTTTACCATCTCAATCTGGTTACAATAGCATCAAACACATTACAACCTCTCACACTACAACTACAGACATACTACTGTATATCACACCACACAGCATTAATCATTCTTCATATGACTGCAGGTGCATGGGTCAAGCAAGGCTGAGCAGGCTAACTTGCGAGTGGGTGATGTCATAGTGGAAATCAATGGACAGAGTACTGCAGGGATGCTGCATGTACAGGCTCAGAACAACATCAAGGGCTCCAGGCCACAGCTCAGACTTCTCATAGACAGGTAGGCACTCAGGGGTTCAAAACATGTTATTCATATACACATCAAATAAACATCTTCAGACAGGCAAGATGTTTAGTTTTTTATTCCCCTCTTTCTGTCCCTTCATGACAGACCTCGGTCAGCTTTCTTTGGACAGTCCAAATGCATTGGACCACCACAGGAGCCAACCGGTCGGGAACAGGTTCATTCTTTTATTGTTTGTTTACAGAGATTATTGAAAATATATTAATTATATTTTTGTTGAATATATGACTATGATGATATTGATAACAAAATGTCCCACTAATAGACAGTTTATTCGTTTTTTTATCATGCCTTTAGATTACTGTGTCAAGAGGGTTTGAGGCCAATCAAGGAGGAAATTACAAAATTCTGAGAACAGAAAACGACAGAAAATACCAATATTCCGACACAGCCCCGTCACAGAAAGTTCAGCCCCCCATGAAGTCTGCAGTCAGGAAGACTCAGTGGTGTATCCCCAACAACACCAAGAGGTACTCAATCATGCTATCAAGATCATTGACATAATGTAATGCACTGTGAGCGAGGTCTACAAATTGAAATAGTTTGCTGCCCTCTTGTGGCTATAACTTCTCAAACAGCATCAGGTGGCATTGAGAGCCACTCAACAGCAACTCTTGTGGACTCAATTCTTTTCAGAATATTGCAAGGATAGTGTACGTCCAATAATACAGTACATTTTTGATTTTTTAATATAGTGCAGGTTTTTAACAGCAGGCAGTCATGATGCATGCATAATTGCATATTTTCTCTCCTCTCTCCCCTTAGTGTCAGCTTTGATATACCCAGACAGAAATATCCACTCCTGGACTCTGAGGTCTACCAGAGTGTCCAGGGGAGAAGAGAGACACCCACAGCCCCTCGCCAGTCCAATACCTTCCATCTGCTAGAGGAGGTTCTGGAGGCAGAGTCTAGAAGTGAGATTGTAACTTCAGCACATCTACATCAATTGACATACCTCTAAATACAACCTCCTTTAAAAGTTTATGTGCCACATGTTCTTGTCCCTCCTCCTACATTATAGTCTCCATTCTTATTGAGAGATTACCTTTAAGAACAGAGAGGGAACGAGCAAGTGCCAAAAATGTAGGCAGGTGATTGATTCTCATTGTCTGTGGTCTGTCTGTGTATGCCAGAGTCAACGCTGCGGATCCCAGAGAAGCCTTCAACAGCCTCACCTAGCAACCCACCCCTGTATAGAGTGCTGCAGAAGTTCCACACATGTGAAAGCTGTGGTACTCCTATTGTGTAAGAACATACAGTACATACGGTATGTCTGCTATAGCCTTTCAGCCTTTTCCCCTCACAACCACTGACAAACAGTACAATGTTTACTTTCATTTTAGTGTTGTGATATACTGTAGGCAACTAATCAATTATTGTTGTGTCAGAAATGTATCTAGCGTGTTTAGTTTTGAATTCTAGCTAATGCCATTACAGTGTTGGTGTCAAAGTAGCCCACATGCAGTTTTGAGTTCTGCCTCAACACCCTATGCCTATTTGACTGTGATGGTAATGGACTCCCTCTGTCTGAAGGACTCAAGCGGTCAGGATCAGAGAAGGACACTACCGGCACCAGGACTGTTACACCTGCAAGGACTGTGGCCTGACCCTGCTGAAGAGAGGTCACTTCTGGGTGGGGGAGGAGCTCTTCTGTGGGAAACATGCTCGTCAGAGGTACCAGAGGAATGAATAAACCAAACAACTCACAAGGAACCAACATCAGACATGAAACACAGCCACCATTTTGGATCCTCTGAGGAACCATACATACTATGACCAATAATAGCCCACGTTTTATGCTATAGGACTACTTACTAGATTTTAGTGATACTAATGTGTTCCTCTTTTTGTGCAGTAGGGGGCAGCCTCTACACATATTCTGCCTTAGCTATACTGCTACCAAAGTGTGTGATAAGTGTGTAAAAGTGTGATAAGACATCATTTAATGATCTGTTTACCATGCTAAAGATGTGGTTTATGCCTTGGGCTGTCATGTGAAAATGTTATATGATGAGTGATAATGATAATGAGTGATTATTGACGTGGTGAGGTGCGGAGGTGAGGCATAATTTGTACAAGAACCATGTAAAGGAGAACTGAGGGTAAATGTAGAAGGTGGATGGATATTTATTAGACCAGAAAGTGCCAATAACCAGAGTGATCGTACAGTCTACACCCTTTTTGTCAAGAAAATACTGGTGGTACTTGAGAGAAAGTATTGTTGGTAGACAGGAAATGTGTTGGATTTGCTATGATGCCAGTAGCCTCTGAGTAAGGTTAGCTTTGCATAATTATTCACTAACTAGTTTTTGTTTTGTCTGCGTGTTACAATAATACCTCTCCAAACGTAGATATAGCACAGCTCACACATTTATGAAATAATAAATCTAACAAATGTGGTCAACAGGTTAGTGTTACCAAGTCATTTTATTTCCATGTTAATTTCCATTTTAATTTGCTTGTCCGCAGGATTATAATAAATCATCTATATAAAATATGTTGATAGTATATGTTTCTGGTCCTCAATGACAATAAATGAAAAACAACAAAACTGCTGATTTCCATATGTATTTTTATTGTGGAAGAGAACTGAAACTTTATAATTGTTTCACACAATAGTCATAATGCACAAATGAATTCTTGCAGTGCAAACATAATTTGATTTAGTAACACTTCTACAAATGTATGGATATACAGTGCCATCCATAAGTATTGGAAAGAGGAAATATTTTGTTGTTTTACAAACTGTTGATTTTTGAAGTCTATGGTTTTGTGTTATGTTTCTGATTGATTTGTCTAATATTTCAGCCTCGTAATGCCTTCCTTGACATTCATTAACATCTCTTTGGTCCTTGGCAGACACCTTCTTCTTCTTCTTCTTCTTCTTCGGTGTATGGGTAGTTGTTTTCCTCTCCACTCCACCAGGCAGACACCAATATACCTGCACAAATGATGTGCGGAACACACCTGACTAACCAGAAACACCTTCCAAGCTAATTGTCTAATGCTTTTGGTGCCATTCTAAATGAAGAAACCAATCAGAAAAAAAGAAAATAAATTAAATATAATTATTTGATTTAAAATCCGAACTGTTGGAGTATAGAGCTAAAGGAATACTAAATGATTCCTCTTTTCAATACTTATGGAAGGCACTGTATCTATAGTGTTGCATCAGTTTTGCCTCAAGGAGGCAATTCAAGCTTTTTTAAAGGATCAAATTGAACCATATTTGAAGCAGAAGTGTCACCTTTAGCTCATGATGTATTCACTCTCTTAGTTTTTTTCATTCAACCATAAAGATACAGTATACTCTCTAAAAACCGCAAACTCTTTAGTCACCTTTATTCCCTACTAGATGCCAGCATACGGTAGTCTTTCACCTGATCACACCGCTGTGATGCTGTGATGTCCATATTCTAGAAACCAGAGCAGCAAACCCAATCTAAATGTATCAGGTCATTTGACTATCTGCAGATATTCCTAACTGGGAAGGCAATCACCTTGTAAATAGCTTTGTAAATAGAGCAATTATCTCGTAAATAAAGATGGGGAGATTGTTGGGGGAAAAGATGCTGGCTGTGCACGGATGGATGCTCAGTGCTCTCTAATGAGAAGTGTTTTGGCACAATGATTGCATTCCGGGGCTGGCCTCCACAACCTCCACTGGAGATGGTGCTAACACTGTATGTGACCCCAGCCTGAGACCCCATTTGGCCTGAGATATGAATTGTTACAGTCTTGTCAGGTATCAGGTAAAGGGTGGCCACACTCTGTGGACAGGCAAAGCCTCACATGCCGTAGACCTGCTTTCTCTTTTAGTCCAAGGGTTTTTTCTTCAGGCTCAGTCTTTTTCTATATTTCCAAAAATGCTGGTTGTAGGTAGGCCTCGGCTGTTTAACTAAGATTAAAGCAAACTATTACTGTAGGAGACATTTTTTTGTTTGAGTCTATCATTTTTTACATATTATTTTCCCCCATTTGTGGTTTTTGTTGTTTTTGTGAACCTGGCACTGTACCAGACATGGGTAGATTTGGGCTAGATTGACAGGATGTAGGAGGCAGGTGTGTCAGTGTCAAGTAGGCTATGCACATGGTTTTTTATCAGAGCAATGGAGAAACTGTAGACAATGAATAGTATGTTAACCTTAGATAGCTACAAAATATTAAATCTGGACTGAAATGTGAATCTTAGCCTAGTACTGGACTTCTTAATTGCCTGAGTACAATCCTTCCTGCTTGAACCGGTGCATCAGTGCCCTTTTTAAATAGTGATTTAACTAATTGTAACTCTAAACATGGCTACTACAATTACAATAATAACCTAGCTGTAGGCCTAACGTTTGATACTTAGGGTTAGGGTTAGGGTTAGAACAAGGGATGTGTTGTTACCTCTCCTCATGACATGGAGCGGTGGAAAGTCGAGCTCCATTGACTCATTGATGATGGGGGAGTGACTTCAGAGGCCCTCCCCCACGAAACACTCCTCTTCACGTCATCTAGAACCACGCCCAGTCAGCTGTTTCCTCAAATGTTCATAGGTCAAACGTTCCCCTGGCCGCGTAACATTAAAATATCCATCTACTTAGAACAATATACCGAGACGGCTATTCGGAGTTAATCCACGCATCTAAACCTCCGTAGGTGTCAGTCGTGTCTCTGGCAGATCAGAGTCAGCAGTGGTATCCTACAAGCGCGCACAGGTAACGGTGCTTCAGGCAAGAAGCCTGAGGAGAAAGGGGAAACATGGCACCAACGACGCGTACGCCATCATGCAAGTGGCCAAGGATCAGTGTTCTACTGCGGTGGTAGAGAAGAGCAGGCTGGCCCCGGTGTGGAAGGAGGAGGCCACGTTCCACCTGCCGCTATTCCACCACGGTAACACAGAGCGTTGGACACTAAACGTCCTGGTAATGCACCGGGCTCTCGTGGGACCGGATCAATTCCTCGGGCAAGCAGTCATCAACCGTGTTGGAGCTCAACGAGGTTAAAATCCCGCAATAAGACTGAGTGAGTGTTCAAGTTCATTCAGAGTGGTCACAGCTTTTGTCTTTACCCACACAGTCCTGAAGATTGACAACAACACAACATTTATGGTCATTTTCTTTTTCAATGGTCAAAATGTGCAAATAGAAAAATATGTCATCTCACTGAGAGCAGTTTCCCTTCTAAATCATAATTAAATAAATTGTTTTCATCAAAGACAAGGACCCGGGCTCTGGGAAAGTTGGATCTGTTTAGCAATCTGATATGTTCTGATTCTGTGAATTGCTTTACCCTCCTATGGGTTTTCTTGACTGACAGTCAATTAATTCAGCAGAGAGGTAAGAGAGATAATTGTAATGTAGCTGAGTGTCTTGCCCTCCCCACCCAATGAGTGATTATGGTTTGGCCAGGGTTGCCCATTGAAATGCCAGATTATCACAGTGCAACATGCCAGCAGCACAACACCCAATTATACACATGTTCCCTCCCAACTAATTTCACATGCCAGTGCCAGGATTATTTAGCTCATGCACACTCCCTCTTTGTAAATGGCTGTGGAGGAATTAATTGAGCCTCTCTCCCAACCACTGGCCCTGTCTTTTAACCACTGACCCTATGTCTTAACCACTGGCCCTGTCTTTTAACCACTGACCCTATGTCTTAACCACTGGCCCTGTCTTTTAACCACTGGCCCTCTGTCTTAGGCCCAATCCCAATTCACCCCTAGCCCTTCGTTTTCACCCCTATGGCTCGATTTGCGCGTTCACGTTTAGGGCGAGGGCTGTCTCAATTCATATTTCGTCGAGGGCTAGGGGTAAGGGGGAGGGCTAACTATTACTTCGTTTCGAGGGATTTCAGGACCAGACTAGCTTCGAAGGGCTAACGGTACGCTACCCCTTGATACCAGGATGCATTGCGAATCATCTACAGAAATCTTATGTCGCTCTATTCAATGCGGAAATGTCATTTTAATTCTCTGTAATTACTTATTAATAAAGATTTGAAAAATTATGATAACCATCTTATTGTCTTAGTTTAATGTCATTACAATGCATTATAGACCTTTTATTTATAACAAGCTTAACCCAAAAATCGCTTTTATGTCGGTGCTGTGTCTAACGTTACAGTAACGCAACGCTGCATGACAGTCGAGCATTTCAGAGATGTACAGTCATAAATCAATTATTACCTGTGGCGTTTGACAGCGGATGATGGTACACATATGTAAAGTTATCTATCAAACGTTCGTCTGACTTGTACATGATGCGCATTTTGACCTATTTCCACCCGCAATCTAATCCGAGCAGTTGTTATTAGGTAATATTATTAATGGGTTGTATCATTAATTTCAATGCATTATAGACCTTTTCTTTATAACAAGCACAACAACAACAAAACGTTATCATGCCGATGTGCTGTGTGCTGTGTGTCTAACGTTACAAGCTGATTTGTGCATGACAGCCGCGCATTGACATATTTCCATGTCTAATGGCATATGACACGCGAAATGTAACTACAGTTAAGGATACGCGTAAAGGATGATGATCTATCACCGTTCGGCTCTACTGAGAAATGTTTCCGCTTATTTGTCATCTCTCCTTCACGGGCAAATGTGGCCGCGTCCCCAAGAGATCCTCTTTCTACGTTTTTGACCACCACTATGATGGATTGATTTTTGGATTCTAGACGACGAATTGTTCTGAGAAAGGCGCTTGGTAACGTGATTTTTGGACAACGCTTTATGACTACTGATGGACTGGTTGTTTTGGTTGGAGTCATTCATTGTCATTAAATTCATTGTCATTATTGCGATGTCCACAAAAAAGACATCGCTGACGGAAGAGACTAAAAAAGGAACGTCTAAACACTACAGTGTGTTGATAACAAATGAAAATAGATGCTTATAGCACACGCAACAGAAATAAACACAGCTGAACAAGGCATTGCGAGATGTGAGAATTCGCCGGCAACACAACGCGTCACCCGTACCGCGTGATGACGTAGGCGCCGTGAAGGGCTGTCCCAATTCATAGGGCTTAGATTTCAAGGGGTAGGGCTTGTGACGTATTCGAAGGCCTTGCCTTCGAATCGAGTGACACTCGAAAACGAGCCATAGGGGTAGAAAAGAGAATCGGGATTGGGCCTTAACCTCTGGCCCTCTGTCTTAACCACTGGCCCTCTGTCTTAACCACTGGCCCTCTGTCTTAACCTCTGGCCCTCTGTCTTAACCTCTGGCCCTCTGTCTTAACCACTGGCCCTCTGTCTTAACCACTGGCCCTCTGTCTTAACCTCTGGCCCTCTGTCTTAACCTCTGGCCCTCTGTCTTAACCACTGGCCCTGTCTTTTAACCACTGGCCCTCTGTCTTAACCTCTGGCCCTCTGTCTTAACCACTGGCCCTCTGTCTTAACCACTGGCCCTCTGTCTTAACCTCTGGCCCTCTGTCTTAACCTCTGGCCCTCTGTCTTAACCACTGGCCCTCTGTCTTAACCACTGGCCCTCTGTCTTAACCACTGGCCCTCTGTCTTAACCACTGGCCCTCTGTCTTAACCACTGGCCCTCTGTCTTAACCACTGGCCCTCTGTCTTAACCACTGGCCCTCTGTCTTAACCACTGGCCCTCTGTCTTAACCTCTGGCCCTCTGTCTTAACCTCTGGCCCTCTGTCTTAACCACTGGCCCTCTGTCTTAACCACTGGCCCTCTGTCTTAACCACTGGCCCTCTGTCTTAACCTCTGGCCCTCTGTCTTAACCACTGGCCCTCTGTCTTAACCTCTGGCCCTCTGTCTTAACCACTGGCCCTCTGTCTTAACCTCTGGCCCTCTGTCTTAACCTCTGGCCCTCTGTCTTAACCACTGGCCCTCTGTCTTAACCACTGGCCCTCTGTCTTAACCTCTGGCCCTCTGTCTTAACCTCTGGCCCTCTGTCTTAACCACTGGCCCTCTGTCTTAACCACTGGCCCTCTGTCTTAACCTCTGGCCCTCTGTCTTAACCTCTGGCCCTCTGTCTTAACCACTGGCCCTCTGTCTTAACCTCTGGCCCTCTGTCTTAACCTCTGGCCCTCTGTCTTAACCTCTGGCCCTCTGTCTTAACCACTGGCCCTCTGTCTTAACCACTGGCCCTCTGCCTTAACCTCTGGCCCTCTGTCTTAACCACTGGCCCTCTGTCTTAACCTCTGGCCCTCTGTCTTAACCTCTGGCCCTCTGTCTTAACCACTGGCCCTCTGTCTTAACCTCTGGCCCTCTGTCTTAACCACTGGCCCTCTGTCTTAACCACTGGCCCTCTGTCTTAACCACTGGCCCTCTGTCTTAACCACTGGCCCTCTGTCTTAACCACTGGCCCTCTGTCTTAACCTCTGGCCCTCTGTCTTAACCTCTGGCCCTCTGTCTTAACCTCTGGCCCTCTGTCTTAACCTCTGGCCCTCTGTCTTAACCACTGGCCCTCTGTCTTAACCACTGGCCCTCTGTCTTAACCTCTGGCCCTCTGTCTTAACCTCTGGCCCTCTGTCTTAACCTCTGGCCCTCTGTCTTAACCTCTGGCCCTCTGTCTTGTAACCACTGGCCCTCTGTCTCAAGAAGTAGGCCTACTACCAGAATCCTCCCTGTTAAGCACCTATTGTATTTTTAGTTTGCTATTCTTCATTTTGCCTTAAAAAAGCAGTACACTCCTACGTTAAATGCAATTATTGTAAGTCGCTTTGAATAAAAGCGTCGGCTAAATGACTGTAATGTAATGTAGGCTAATATACTATACTATAAAGTCAATCACATAGCCCATATATTATATACTATACTATCAAATAGCTGGTCAAAAATGTCAAATGTATTGTTATCTCATAACTACACATAGCGTAGCGCAACAGCCTGTATGGCATTGCCTACATTCACCTGCATCTCAACAGGATTTACAGCAGCACGCAAAACAGCTCAATGACATTATAAATTCACCTGCATCAACAACACAGGATTTACAGCATTTGAACCGGCACGCACTAGCCTACATTATCTTAAGCATATGTAACATGCGTAGGCAAATGTGCGGCTAATTTCTCATCCTTTTCTGCCATCAAATGTAAAAGTTCGACATAATTCCCACGATTGATGGAGCTACTGCTGGGGAAATTTAGAACCGCGGCGCGAACAGCAGAGGAATGCCGCTACGGCAAGCCAAACGCAAACTGTCAATCATGCTGTCAGAGGCAGCCTGCACGGTGCCTCAACGTCCATCAATGAAGACAATGTGAGAACAGACTACGCATGCGCAAACCTACGAAACTGTTGGTCTATCACTTCGCATAGCACATAGAGGCACAAGCACAGTCTGCCTCAGCCTCTCGCCAGCAATCAGCTAGCTTTGGGAGCAAACTCTCCTGGTGCCAGGGCATGCATTATATTTTTAAAACAACACATTTTACATCATTTAATTTAATTTTAACAACATTTTAACACATTAAAGTTAAGAATAATGAGAAAAATAAATAAAAATATTTTTAAAAGACTGATATTCTTTTTCTTTCTTAAATGCCTGGGTGAGGCACTGCCTACCCTGCCTCACCTGACTGCACGCCACTGGTCTTAACCACTGACCCTCTGTCTTAACCACTGGCCCTCTATCTTAACCACTGGCCCTCTGTCTTAACCACTGGCCCTCTATCTTAACTCATTGACTGCCAAAGACGCCAAAACACGTCTTATAAATTAGTAACGTTGACTGCCAGCGCCCGCTAAAGACGTTTTTTTTTCGGGGATGGCCATATTGAAGTCTTATACACAGGGCTTAAAGTTCTCCGGCACGGATTTCCGGCGCGGGGAATTTAAAAAGTTAGCTTTCGTGTTTGCTAGCGAAACAGCTGATAGTTGATGTTGACTGCTCAAGGAGAATACATATTTGAAAGTACAGAATGCCTGAGAGCCTTATATTGCATTATATTACATTATATTTTGAATGGTCATCTGGTGCCTGAATATTGTTTTTTCCTTTACATATATAATGCAATTTCCACCATAAATTGATGGAGAAAGGGCACAAATTGGTGCATATCAATTCACCAGAATGCAAGAAATTAAGTGTTTGATGCTCGTTTAAGGACCCCCAGACAGCCCTGCTTCATGGGTCCCCCCCGATGTCAAACACCACTGGTACCACCTCCGCCTCATTTTGAGCCAGGAAAAACCCTGAGTAGTGACGGGAAGCCTTATGGGACGTGGTGCCAAGAAGGAGAATATAAGTGATAGTGGCTTAATAAGTAATCAGTTTGTTCTTTTAAAGACATGTATATATTTTATTCTGTGTTGTTATAGTGATAGTTGCTTAATAAGTGATGCAATCAGTTTGGCCTTATAAAGACATCTAAATATATTATTTTATTTTGTATTGAGTATAAAACAGTATTATGAATGAATGAATGAATGGTCTTTATTGTCATTAATACAGTACAGGTACCATACAACGAAATTTAGGAGGGGGGGCTCCCCTGGTGCTTGGAAAAAGACTAAAAACACGAGGGCCAAGGGTAAACTATGTACACTATCTACTATACTACTATACTATACAATAAAACACTGTGCTGTACTCTATGCTATGCTATAAATATCCAAACTTTTCCTATATCTGAACCTTATGTACACAAGGGTTGTCATATTGCACATAGTATTGTTGCACATTCATTTAAAGTATTAATGCATTTTAACATTGAGACATATATTTTGTATTGACTATAAAATAGTATTAATGCATTTAAACATTGAGACAAGAAGCTGTCTTCTGTACCCGTTCTCCCAATATCTCAAACTGTGACCCCCCTCCCCAAGAAAAAGTTTCAGGCACAGGATTTTTTCCCACTTTAAGCCCTGCAATAGGGGATGAACCACATGCACACCACTTCACCTAGGGGGAGACAGACAGAAGCAAAACAAAAACAGACACAGGACATAATACAAAACATACAAGTCTGTAAAAGTAGCTAATAGTTTGGAGTGATCCCAGCCAATTGGGCTGTAAAACGTAGAGGGTTTCTTACTGAATAATACTTGGTCTCAGAAAGTGAAACGAGGCTCTGCCGAGGGCCGATTTCAACTCTGAGGATACAGGCTGGTGGCTGAAAGGAGAAATTAGGGCATCGGTCAAAGCCGAACTTCTCCATTATTTTTGTATATATACAGTATATCAGATAGGCAGAGTATGGGAAGAACAAGGTTGGTCATTCATTTAATTTCCTTTTATTATTATTTTTAACATTTAGTATGACTTTTAAATTACTTGATGATTTTATTTCATTTCTTTAATTTCTTTTTTTGTATACATTTTACCCACTTATGGGATGATATATATTTATATATATCCATGTGCTGGCATTTTTACCATCACTTAATGAATAATAAAGTATTACTTGAGCAATTGACAAGAGGGGTTCAATTTGACAAAGTAGGATGATTATTATTAGCACTATTATAAACAAATATTATTATTACGTTATTATTATTAATAGGGTATTTATGAATTGAAACATCTGGTGTCTTGATTACAGATGTTCCGGATGTTTTACAATTCACAAACTTGGAATTACATGCGACTGTGCGGTGTATGGAGTGCATGTATCATTCCAAGGAAAATAAAATATTTACAAATAATTAAAACACATTTAAAAAAAATTGATTTAGAAGGGTGAATTCAATCCTATATCAGGGTGGATTGAAGAATCACCAGAGAGGGTTTAAGGGTTAGGGTTAGGGGGTGTAAGGTAGCCATGACCCTCTGAGAGGGTTTAAGGTAGCCATGACCCTCTGAGAGGGTTTAAGGTAGCCATGGTAACCCTCTGAGAGGGTTTAAGGTAGCCATGACCCTCTGAGAGGGTTTAAGGTAGCCATGGTAACCCTCTGAGAGGGTTTAAGGTAGCCATGACCCTCTGAGAGGGTTGGTCAAGACCGGGTTATGGTTTAGAGCAGTGGTTTTCAACCCTCTTGTGATTTGTACTTGATTAGTTGAATCAGGTGTGCTGGTGGTGGAACAGATCAAATATGTGGAATGGCTGGTGGTCCCCGAGGAGAGGGTTGAAAACCACTGGTTTAGAGGCCTCTGATCCTATGAAAGGGTGGGTCAAAGCCTATAAGGTATCCAGTTCTATAATGGGTAGATAAATCGTATGATCGGTTGGATTGACCTTATAATAGGTGAACTGGATATCAGGGATTAACAGGTTACTAGATTAAGGTATTACAAGGACTCAATATCCTTGCATGAACTCTCTCTAGCAGCGGGAAGACTGCAACCATTGATGTCATGCGGCATGACCGTAGGCAATCGATTGGAAGCTGAGTTAGAGAGGTTGTCTTGAGTCTTGACCTTTCGCTGCTCCACTACCTGGCCTTGCCCCTAGGTGGCGCTAGTGAGGGTCTTGATGACAGGCATGCTTAAGGCGAGGGTAAAATTATTACTAGGTTCAAAGGTTAATAAGCTATAGTAAGCAATAGGTTCGTTCAGTCAGAAGGTTCTTGGTAGAAGGTTATGTGGCAAGATTTAGAGACAGGCACAGCATTTATTAGGAATTCCCTATGTAACAAAGGTCCCTTGTACCAGTGGCGGCTGGCCAATAGAGGGCGCTAGGGCGCCGCCACCACCTTCCAACGCAGCCCCACTTCGTAGTTGGTACTTGTAAAAGATTTTTTTAAATAAACATTGTTTATTCATAAAATGCGGCTGATATTCTGTCGGCGCCTATCAGCATTCATTAAAAATCCTCCAATACAATAAACATTTTATCTGTGTGTGTGTAAAATTCACTGTGAAAATACATAGGGGAGGAGTCGGGACACCGGCCGAATGGCCGGCTATGGCACTGCAAATACTTTTGGCTTACACGTGAGCTGTAGCAGCGCTCCAATTGGCTGTCTCCTATTTCCCGGCCGGGGCACAGAAAAGTGCGCCCCGAGCATGCGCAGATTATAGGCTTACCTAGGCTGCAGCCTAGGGCCACTACCACTAGGGGTAGTACAAATAAAAAAATGCGTGAGACGTGAGAGCCCTGAATATCCGGTTGTTAAGTCTGACGTCAAACGTGACGTTTTGCAATTTCCGGATCCAAACCAGAAATTCTCCGCACCAGAATACCAGTGTACTACAGCGGTAGAATGACAGTTTAATCGTTTTTTAGACTCGGATCTATTCATACAACACAGCACTTTCCCGTTTTCCCCATATTGTCAGGGTATTTGAGCCTCGGAAAAGCGCTATATAAATATAATTTATTATTATTATTGCGGCATTTCGAAGACAGCGCCTCAGCCAACTTTGGACCCGGAAACACGTCGCGACTTAACAACCGATATTCGGACAGACAACAGGAGAGGACAGCAACAGAGAGACAGACAACAGGAGAGGAGAGCAATAGAGACAGAACTGAGGTGAGGTGAGCAATAGAGACAGAACTGAGGTGAGGTGAGCAACAGAGACAGAACTGAGGTGAGGTGAGCAACAGAGATAGTTCAGGATGATAACAAACAGTTCAGTATGACAGAGACAACTAATAGAAAGACAACTGTATGATTATAGAGTTTACATGTTCAAGGAAATATTGTATGATAATAGAAAGGTACACTTTAATTTAATTAAAGAAGTAACAAAGAACACATTTATTATCACAATTGCATTGTGTTCCATGTCTTTCTCCATTGAATAAATAATGCCTAGTTGAATGGCTAAACAAGACAACTGTCTGGACAGTACTGCTAGAATTATACACCTTACCGCTGCACAGATAGACAAAGGGTATAAGTCCATTCTGTTAACATTAGGTCTACTCTGCTAACAAAGACTATTCCAGTTGATTTGTCAGTTGTTGTGCATCATATTTTTGTTGTGTTTGCAGTTTGCCCTTTAATAAGTTATATATAAAAATAATTCAGTTATATATATATTCTCATGCTAAAATCGACTGTAAATCCAGATTTTAAAGTTGATATTCTTCCCCGTGGAGCATGCCCCCATAACCTGTGCCCCACCCAAAATGTTTATCACCAGCCGCCACTGATGTGTTCGTTAAACGGAACTACTGCGCAGAAATTGAGTGGGTGAATTTGTTTTCGCCTTCTGTCGGGCATTTAACTGACCAATAATCCGCTTGTTAAGTCTGACGTCAAAAGTGACGTTTAGCCATTTCCGAGTCCAAACCAGAAATTCCCCGCACCAGAGTACCTGTGAACTACAGCGGTAGAATGACAGTTTAATCGTTTTTTAGACTCGGATCTATTCATACAACAAGGGACACAGCACTTTCCCGTTTTCTCCATATTGTCAGGGTATTTGAGCCTCGGAAAATCGCTATATAAATATAATTAATTATTATTATTATTTCGGCATTTCGAAGACAGCGCCAGTGAGCAATAGACGTCTTTTCAACCTCGCGTCTACGCTTGGCCATCATATAAACCAGCTATATTACGGCTATATTTTCTACTTATCTTAAATGCATTAAAACCGTTATTAAACCCCTCTAAACTGTCAGAATACGTCCCAGACGTCATGTAGTATGAGATTCATATAGTCTAGCATAGTTATCCTAGCAGAAGTGGTGGTTTAAATTGCGTCTATACGTCGCTGTCCTTTAACCCAGATAAATGCGGTCTGTGTCTAAACCTGTTTTAGTCTAGCAGCACGTTGAGTTTAAATTAATACCCTAAACGCCTGTAGATTGTCAAAATATGTACCAGACCGTCATTTAGTCTGAGATTCCATATAGTCTAGCATAGTTATTCATGCAGAAGAGGTGGTTTAAATTGCGTCTATAAAATCGTTTGCTTTTTATCATTTGGTTAAGTGTTTTGAATTGATTTACCCATGGCTGCATCCGGTGTGTAGTGCCCCTAGTGGTGGTTGGACTGGCCGCATTTAATTTTATGACGAAGGCCACCGTAGATCAGCCCCTTTCGTCTTTGTGAGCGGTTGAGATGGTAGGTTAGATTATATGCTCCGGTCCCGTTTTAAATTTCCTTTGATAAAGAGTTGCCACTAATGTAAACCGAATGTATTATTTGAGATTATTGTTTACCATTGGTTTTTATGCCATTACTTTTGAGTTATGTTTTGTTTATTTGTATTTTATGGATGGATAAAGTTGTGCGCTAACTAGCTAACAGCTAGTTAGCGTGAGCTAAGATGGCGGCAATGTGGCGAGTTCTGAATGTATTGTTTTGCTGACATGTAGGGGCGAGAGCTGTTTTGTGTAACATTGTTGATGTTTTGACACAGATGAGGTCTAGAGCGACCCTTAACAGTTGAATACAAATCATTCTATGTTTCAGGCTTGTCCCAGAAACGCCTGACTCCACAGAGGGCACAGAGCTCCAATGGTACTTCCTTTTGATAGTAAGAAGCTTACAGGTATGCATTAGTGACCTGTATCACTAACATGTTTCATTCTCATTTCAATAGTGGCCTTCTCTGACTCTCCACCAGCACAGACCAGAACTCCTAAAGGTTCGTTTTCAAATCACATTGTCAACAGTTGTCACAGCATGTCCTACATGTTGTTGTTGTTGTTGTTGTTGTTGTTGTTGTTTTGACACAGATGAAGTCACAAGCAACCCATTGAAGTTGAATACACATGATTCTATGTTTCAGGCTTGTCCAATAGAAGGCTGAGTCAAAAATCAAAGTCCAGGGCCATCATTCACTCTCCACCAGCACAGACCAGGGGGCCATTCCACTAAAGGTGGATCAGTATAGCGGAGATATAAATAAATGCGGCGCTCAGGCAACTCGAGATT
>NW_027662736.1:80000-100000 GCF_963989245.1 Nansenia antarctica | reverse complement strand
AGCTGGGGATCTCCTTCGACCTCCTGTGGGACGTGAAGAGCTCCTCCAAACGTACCTCTCTCCCTCCCTCTATCCGTCACTCTGACACCTGTTGGCTAATGTCAACTTCTGTATCACTATTATGCTATATAATGTCTCTGGTTTCAACATGGTTGATGACTGTTTTTACTTTGAGATGATAAACGGATGTTTCTCTGAGTCTCTCATAGACGACATGTGATTTGATCTGCATGTTATCTCTCTCTCTCTCTCTGTCCCTCTCTCTCCTCTGTCCCTCTCTCTCTGTCCCTCTCTCCCTCTCTCTCTCTCCCTCTCTCTCTCTCTCCTCTGTCTCTCTCTCTCCCCGTCTCTCTCTCTGTCTCTCTCTCTCTGTCCCTCCCTCTCTCTGTCTCTCTCTCTCTCTGTCCCTGCCTCTCTCTCTCTCCCTCTCTCTTCTCTGTCCGTCTCCCTCTCCCTCTCTCTCTCTCTCTCTCTCTCTCTCTCTCTCTCTCAGAGGTGAACGGGGAGTCATCGTCCCAGGTGTTCTCCTGCTCTCTGTGTCCGTTCTCCTACACCTCCCAGACGTTCCTCCACAAGCACGTAAAGAGATGCCACCATGAGGAGTACGTCAGACTGCTGAGGACAGGAGAGATCAGACCAGAGACGTCTTCCAGAGGCCCACAACCGCCCCCCACCACCTCAGACACCCCCCTGCCCCCCAACCGCAAACAGAGACACACAGACAAACCTGGACCTCACCACTGTGATCTGTGTGGGAGGGGCTTCACTTCAAAGAGGGATCTCATCAGACACCAGCGCACTCACACTGGAGAGCAGCCTTTTCACTGCTCCCAGTGTGGTAAGAACTTCAGCCGGTTAGGTAATCTAAAGACACACCAGCGCACTCACACTGGAGAGCAGCCTTTTCACTGCTCCCAGTGTGGTAAGAACTTCAGCCTGTTAGGTAATCTAAAGACACACCAGCTCACTCACACTGGAGAGCAGCCTTTTCACTGCTCCCAGTGTGGTAAGAACTTCAGCCGGTTAGGTAATCTAAAGACACACCAGCTCACTCACACTGGAGAGCAGCCTTTCCACTGCTCCCAGTGTGGTAAGAACTTCAGCCTGTTAATTAGTCTAAAGAGACACCAGCTCACTCACACTGGAGAGAAGCATTTTCTCTGCTCCCAGTGTGGGAGGAGCTTCACTCAGTCAGGTGATCTAAAGAAACACCAGCGCACTCACACTGGAGAGAAGCCTTTCCTCTGCTCCCAGTGTGGGAGGAGCTTCAGCCACTCACAAACTCTAAAGCAACACAAGTGTCCTAAAAAGAGGGAAGGACCGGAACTTTAGATTTTACTTAAAGATGTTAAAGATGTTAAAGTTGTTAAAGATGTTAAAGTTGTTAACGTTGTTAAAGATGTTTAAGTGGTTAAAGTTGATCAAGTTGTTAAAGTTGTTAAAGTTAAAGTTGTTTAAGTTGTTAAAGTTTAAGATGTTAAAGTTGTATTTATACTTTCTACCTTTTTGTACATAATATAGTGATATGATTAGAACATGTACGGGGTTTTTTTCATATTGAAAAGGGAGGTCATTAATTATGTTAATTTATAGAACAGATGATATTTAATGAATATGTTTGTTAGAACAATTAAATAGCGTACATAATACAGCTGAATATCCACCCCTTCATCTGTCAGTGGATCACTGACTTCCTCACCAACAGAAGGCAGTATGTCAGGATGGGCCCTCACCTGTCTCAGCCCCGCACAGTTAACACCGGTGCTCCTCAGGGCTGTGTGCTCTCCCCCCTGCTCTACTCCCTGTACACCAATGACTCTGGTGACACATCTGTCAAGACCATCAGATATGCAGATGACACCACCATGGTTGGCCTCATCACTGACAATGACGAGACCGCCTACCGGAGGGAGGTCGGCTGCCTGGTGTCCTCGTCTGCAGCCAATAACCTGGAACTCAACAACACCAAGACAGTGGAGGTGATTATGGACTTCCGGAAAAGGCTCCAACTCACTCTCCACTGGTCATCAATAACTCCCCAATCACAATAATGGATGAATTACAAGTTTCTGGGCACTACCATCTCCAACAAACTAAAATGGGATAACAACATCACCCATTTAGTTAAAAAAGGCCAGCCCAGCAGCGCTTGTTCTTCCTCCGTCAGCTGAAGAGACTCCACATCAGTCGTCACATCCTGGTCCAGTTCTACAGGGCCGTCATAGAGAGCATCCTAACATCTTCCATCACTGTCTGGTACGACTCTGCGTCTGGCCGATCCAAGGCCAAACTACAAAGAGTCGTACGGACAGCTGAGCGGATCATCGGCTGCCCCCTGCCTCCCATCACAGACCTCCATAGCTCCAGATCACTGAAGAGAGCACGCAAGATTGTGGCTGTCCCCTCACATCCAGCTCACAGCTGGTTTGAACTACTCCCTTCTGGACAGCGGTACAGGGCCACCAGGTCAAAAACAAAACGTCAAAAACATCTGGAACAGTTTTTTCCCAAAAGCCACAGCCCTCCTCAATAACTCCTGATCATTGCACCTTGCACTTTACATGTTCTTGCACTAAGTTGTACAGTATATTTATTCATTCATATTGGTACTGTATATTTTGTCTTGAGTATTGTTGTGTTGTCGTCTTGCTGTTGTATGTACTGTAGCCTGTTCAGCATGGTAGAATACCAAGTCATGTTCCTAGTGCATTGCACATGGCGAATAAAGTTGAATTGAATTGAAATGGTTTGTAAAGTTTTGATTTGACAATAACTTGTCTTCATTTTCTGTTGGTGTTCTGTTATATGTTTGTTTTTGAATTCTAGGATTTATAATAATAATAATAATAATAATAATAAACTTTATATAGCACCTTTTATCAATTACATCTTTGTTTATTTCTATAATTCGTATGGTCGTCTTGACCCAGACGTTACATATTACAACGATACAGACTCCAATATGGTGTGCGCTGCAATCTAGTGGTCTACATGTGAAGCTGTCATTGAAGCTACTTTTCGCCGATTTCACTGCATAGTGGACATATTCTCTTGCAGTTAAGTAGACCGGTTTGGTCTCAGATATATGGAGTTTATCTTGAGCCTAATTAAATCAAAAGCAAAGAAATATTTTGTGAGAAAAAAAATCCACTTTTTTAAGCAAAAACATAGATCCGTAAGCAAAAACATAGATTTGCAAAACATGAGATTTGCTCAAAAAAGTTCAGAGTCCAGTCAGGGCGGGACCTACAGCAGAAAGAAGTAACGCACGTCCCTATTGGTCAGTGACGTCATTCTACTGCTCTGTGCTTACGACCACAGCAGATGAATGTGTGTATCTTAAACGGCGAAGACAAATGTCATCTTCTTGCACTTGAATAGCATTAAGGTTGATGCAGGCTCACTAGTCAGCTATGGCTGATATAATATCTAACATTTTATATGAAAACACCTGCTAGCATGCTCATTTCACACGTAATTCGCTCCGCTAACGTAGTACGGAGTTGGCTAGTTAAACCACATCACAGTGATAAATATAATTCCATAACTGCATACTACTACTACGGAGCACACACACACACACACACACACACACACACACACACACACACACAACACACATACATACACACACACACACGCACGCACACACACTACTATTTATTGGCCAATGTACAGAAAGTGCTGTAGTGACCAGTTTAAGGAAACAAAAAAACAGACCAAAGAAAAAGTAATAAATAAATAAATAAATAAATAAAAGAAGTAAAAATAAAAGAAGGTTTTACACATTTTACAAGGTTCATATTTATTTTCCTCATCTTCTTCTTAAACAAACGTTGGGAGAACATCAGGGTTCAATGCAAAGTCCACCAAAGGTTTTCTTTTAGGGGGGGGGGGGGGGGGCAGGTGTAAGGGGAGTGACGTCACAAGCACAGGTGTCACAGCAGATGAGGTAACCTTAAACAACTTTTGAGAACTTCACATGAACATGTAGCTATACACAGAGTCTTAGAGACATGGCTCCTCCCCCCAGCTAGAACCAAAGGAGTTAGGAGTGTGTGACAGTGAGAGACAGATAACTCGTGAGCTTAGAATGATAAGGTTCTATCTCCGTTTAGGGCAGTTCAGAGATATTGAGCGTCAACGTTTTTACATTCCATTATGTTTTGTGAGATGGAACCTTTGTATTGTATGAATTAATAACTCAAAAATGTAAACATTTTAAAAATAGCACCACACAGGCATTAATAAACACCTAATGGATCAGATTATGTAAAAAAAACTCAATTCTGACAAAAATGGAGATAGAACCTTATAATTCTAACGTCACAAACTGCTACTGTAGGTGCAGGGGAAGGCTCTCAGTCAGTCATTGGGTACCAGGATTACCTACAGATACAAGATACTATTGTTAAAGATGGGGGTGGAGGGGGGGGGGGTTGCTGGTTATGACTACATAAAAGTAAAGATGACTATAAATGCCCTTTACATACAGTTCAACTGGAACATTGAAGACTGATCAAGTTGTGCAAACTGTCCCTCAAATTAGTTTCCATGTGTAAAATATGCTACTGTAATCATTTCAATTCTCACAGGTTGAAGGAACAGGCATCCTATGTCTGTTGTTAAATCTGAGCCATAATCTGAATCATTTGAATGTTATGAAGCAAACACACAGAAGGGGGTTGTGTTTGGGATGGACATGTACAGATTCATTAGGGCTGGTTTCGGTGCGCATATTTTGGTGTGCATACAGATGGGGGAAAGGCGGAGTTTGCTGGGTTCAGGATGGGACTCACGTACTCTAGGCAGTATTTACAGGTCAGAGGAGCATATACAAATGTACAAGGATCATCCTCTCTCCTAGTGTGTCCAAAAACATAACCAAAGAAATTAAAACCTTTACTCTGTAAATATGACATTGGCAATAACGCACCAGTCGAAAACAAAACAAAGATTTTTTTAGTGCCATTTGAATTCTGCCATAATCTTTTAAATCAACCCGGCATCATCTCCAGGCATAACAATAAGCAGTGATAAAATAAAATATATTCCATTGCAACAAATCAAAAAATATTTCAGGTATTAAAATACTGCAAATAAATGCAATAAATATTATTGACTATCTTCAATTTTCATGGCATTTAATTATTTGATCTCACAGAAGGTACACAGATACCAAGGATAGTAGTTCCCTACAATATCTTCAACTACCTATGGGAGAGGAACCACGAAGGAGCAACAAAGATCACAGCTCCTCCAGAGATTTTAGGACCCTGAAATAGTAGGTGGAAAAACAGATGTCCGACAAGCAAATTTCAGTAGTATATTTTCATATTATTTCATATTTTTCACAGTCTCAGTATAAAACAGTAGGTATTTTAGGTAAGATGTAAGCTTTTGGACTGGGACTTAGGACCGAGATCACTGGGTACTATGACTGTGTTGGAGTTCCACAGGGTAAGCAATTAACACCAGATGCTTCAAAAAAGAATGGGACAGAGTCTTTTAGACGGAGCTACAGGCTGGATCATGACTTGTACAGTGTGTGTGTGTGTGTGTGTGTGTGTGTGTGTGTGTGTGTGTGTGTGTGTGTGTGTGTGTGTGTGTGTGCGCGAGCGTATGTGTGTGTGTGTGTGTGTGTGTGCGTGTGTGTGTTTCTGAAATAATCACTTCACATAGCATTATCGCCTAACCATTTTCACCAGTAGGGGGAGACGTCACCTAACTCTTAGAGCCACAATTGTATTTTCCTATTCGATCGATTGATTTCCTGGTTCTGTGTGCGCATTAGTGATGGGGGAAACAAAGCTTTCGACGCAATTGACACGTTCGACACAATTGTGTCGGAAAAAGTGTCGATCTTTCGATGCAGTCGATACAGCAACTCCATACTGCCACCTGCTGGTCAGGTCATGGTACTGCCTATACTGCCATCTGCTGGTCAGGTCGTGGTACAGCAGCTCCACAATGACATCGCTGGTCAGGTCGTGGTATGGCGGCTGTATCGACTTATTCACAAGTCAGGAATTTGAGGCAAAATACAATAAGCCCACCGTCATCTGCGATGTCTTGTTCAATAAAGGTGCTGTGACAAACTGTGTCGATGTGTATGTGGCCATATATGTGGTCTTAAAAGTTGGTGTGTCTAGTAGACTATAATAAATACATATATGAATAAATAAATAAATGCAACTGTTGTGTCCATTTCTGATATGAATAGAATAGAATTTGCCATTTAGCAAACGCTTTTAATCCAAAAGCTACTTACAGGGACATTCCCCCTGGAGTAATTGTAGTACTCAAGGGCACACTAGTGGTGGTGTTTCAGGCAGGATTTGAACTCACAACCTTCCGATCACCAGTCCAATTCACTCCACTATCCCCTTGACATGTAAGGATGCAAATCGGAATGACATTTCGGCATGTGTGGGACATGGCTGTTTGACAATTGGAGCAGATATAAATGGTCAACATGTCATAACAGGGTCAACAGTGTTGGGACGTGCTCGTGGAACAGGGAAAGAGTGCAAAACAAGGCTACATTGTGGAAACTGGACAGACTTGTGCTTATGTGAACAATCAAATATTTATTGCTTGTGTACATGAACAGGCAACGTTTTTTTATGTGTATCTATCTGGCTAGCCTATGTGTTGCAATTATGAATCTATGACTATCTCTGTATGTTCTATATCTATCTATCAATATCTACCAATCTCATGTCTATTTCTATCTCTATCTCTGTCTCTGTCAATAAATGTATTCTGTCTAGCGTCCGTATGTCTCCACTCTGACTACAACCCTCGAATATGAGTGAATATGAGTGAATATGAGAGAGTTCAACGTCATTTTATGCAGTACCAAACTTGGAACACTGCCCCGTTTGCGGAACGACTGACACACGCGTCAGATGTGCGTGTGTGACGTACGAATCTTTCTTCGAGTAGTCACGTGGTTTTTGCCATTTGACACAAGCATCGATACATTTGTATCGACGCACATTGCGTCGGAAGATAGACGCCGTGTCGTGACTACTGCGTCGAGCGTAACATCCCTAGTGCGCATGTGTCAGCGTGTGTGTGTATGTGTATGTATTCAGTAGGATAATGTAGAGTTGGCCCAATCAAGCTGACCCCTCTTGCTCCCCTGTTGCACCCTGGGAACTCAGGCCTCCTCCTCTTCCTCTTCCTCACTGTCGTCCGACTCTGCGCTGGTGATGTCGTCTTCGTCCTCCTCTTCGTCTTCCTCCTCCTCTTCCTCACTGGCCTCTTCCTCAGAGGCTTGGGGCTCCTTAAAGTTCTGAATCAGAAAGATGAGAGGTGTCTTACGACAGAGTAGTACAACCTACAGTGTTCCACATCTCCAATCCTGTATCCTCTCTCTTTTACCTCCACCGCTCTCTCTCACTCTCTCTCTCTCTCTCTCTCTCTCTCTCTCTCTCTCTCTCTCTCTCTCTCTCTCTCTCTCTCTCTCTCTCACTCTCTCTCTCTCTCTCTCTCTCTCTCTCTCTCTCTCTCTCTCTCCTCCTTCCCTAATCTGGCCGTCTCTCTCAATTCCATCCAATGAATCAAAATCTAACTCCTCAGTCCCTCTTACATTCTCCCATAATAGTCAACACTGTTCTCTATCCAGACCAGTGGCGGACTCAGGCTGTTTGAAGGTCAGGGGCGAAAAGAAAAAAACGGCACCTACTGGACAACATGGGACCCCATCAGTGCACATGGTCAAGTTTAGACCATTGGAAGGGCAGCTCAAAAGGGCACTTTAGTGCGACGTTTTTCAACTGTGGGGGCACATGGTCAAGTCGCCCCCCCTGCCCCCCCCCCCCCCCCCCCTGAGTCCGCCAGTGATCCAGACACTCTAACCAGACCCTGGTCCTACAGTATCTCTTCGATACCTCCTACCCTCTCATACATACTGTACTTCTCGCTCTACCCCCCCCCCCCCCCCCCCCCCTCCTGTCGCTCTCTCTGACCTCCATAGGGTTGACTGTGATGGTGAGGGCTGAGTCGTCCCAGTCCAGCTCTCTCTCCTTGGCAGTGTCGGAGCTCTTTCCTTCCTGTTGGTGGGTCAGGTGGATGCGGTAGATGTCTAGCACCACCACCACCACTAGGGCGGCGATACAGATCACTATCACCACCGTGGCAGCACTGGGGACGCCTGGGGAGAGAGGAAGAGGAGCAGGAACAGTTAGACCGAGGCACTCACAGGCACGCGGGTACGCATGCAGGCACGCACATATACACGCGCAAGCACGAACACACACACACACACAAACACACACACACACACACACACACACACAGACAGATTGTGCCCTCTTGCAATATCATCAAACACATTGCCCTTGCTGTATCCGGCAGACAATGTATGTGTGCGTGTTCTATTAGTGTGTGAATGCATTTACAGAGGGCCCTCTTTTCATGAATAATTCAATTCAATCTGTTCTTTATGTCTGTGAAGGAAAGACATCTTCAGACCAAATCCTTGGCCCTGAAACTCACAGAGGCTACGTGAGACCCTCAGATGCACTCTCAGAGAATCTTACATGCAGTGATGTGTGTGTGTGTGTGTGTGTGTGTGTATGTGTGATGCACTCACTTTTCACACACTACTTGTGGGTCAAAACAGTGAGGTTGTCGTGGGTCAGGTGGATGCGGTAGATGTCTAGCACCACCACCACCACTAGGGCGGCGATACAGATCACTATCACCACCGTGGCAGCACTGGGGACGCCTGGGGAGAGAGGAAGAGGAGCAGGAACAGTTAGACCGAGGCACTCACAGGCACGCGGGTACGCATGCAGGCACGCACATATACACGCGCAAGCACGAACACACACACACACACAAACACACACACACACACACACACACACACACACACACAGACAGATTGTGCCCTCTTGCAATATCATCAAACACATTGCCCTTGCTGTATCCGGCAGACAATGTATGTGTGCGTGTTCTATTAGTGTGTGAATGCATTTACAGAGGGCCCTCTTTTCATGAATAATTCAATTCAATCTGTTCTTTATGTCTGTGAAGGAAAGACATCTTCAGACCAAATCCTTGGCCCTGAAACTCACAGAGGCTACGTGAGACCCTCAGATGCACTCTCAGAGAATCTTACATGCAGTGATGTGTGTGTGTGTGTGTGTGTGTGTGTGTGTGTGTATGTGTGATGCACTCACTTTTCACACACTACTTGTGGGTCAAAACAGTGAGGTTGTCCCTGGGAAAATATTGTGAAAGATGGGGTTGGAGGGGGGGGGGGTTCTGTTTATGACCACAGAAAATGAAAGATAGAAATGCCCCTTTACCAAGGAGGAGTTTTAAACATTGAAGACTGTTCAAGTTGTGCAACTGCCCCCAGAATTAGTTTCCATGTGTCAAAGATGCTAGTGTAATCATTGAGTTAATTTAGTATGTTGTCTCCCATCACAGGATGATGAATGTCCTGTTCTCTTTACCCCTCTCTCACTCTCTGTATCTCTGGCTGCGTACTGTAACCATATTCCTCTTAAGCTAATGGTCTATCTCCTTCCCTACTCTCTCACTCACACACACACACACACACACACACACACACACACACACACACACACACACACACACACTCTAACAGCAGTAGCCATAGAGCTCTCCAGGACACTAAGCTGAACCATTTGAGTTGGATGAATAATTAAGGTAGAGCATTCATTGGGATCTGATGTACTAGATTAGGATCTGGAGGCCCATTTTCACCATGCTCTCTGTAACATATATTTTAGCTGTGATAGTGGTTCACATTGATTCTAAGGACCCAGTGTATCTGCTGGGCGGACTCACAGGTGAGCAGGACATGTTTTGCTATATGCTTGGTAAGTTTGAAACTTGAAATGAATCATGACCTAGAATACTTCAAATAGTTCTGCCTTTACAGCGACAATCTGGGACTGGCATTTGAGGACTTTTAAATTATTTATATACTGTATAGCCATTGATTATTGAAGAATGTAACTTGAGTCCCATTCACACCTAGGAATTTAGTGGGTTATTGCTGGAGAGGGTTCGGTGTGAATGGGTCTACCCACTAAAATCCTCTCCAGCAATTGCCAGCAATATCCAGCAATAGTCCAGAAATAGTGGGCCAACCCACTCAATCTCAAGCCCTTTTAAAATGGGTCACTGATTGGTTAAAATAGCAAGCCTTCACAAAATATGTGAGGAATGGTTGATTTTGCTTTGAATATCTTCATTCTCTGAGCAACAATACAAAAATACAAAATTACATCTTAACTAGACCTAACACTATAGCCTAGACCTAGCCTAACACTATAGCCTCTAGTTTAAAAACAAGTGTACATTAAACATGTTGTCCCACTCAAATGATGTAGCCCCCCTCTATAAAAGGAGTTGGATGATGGATTATTTGCTATTAGGATACTATCATTGATAAGATGAATGTTCGATGAAGGGCGGCAGGCCGAGATGTGTTGCTTCCTTATGATAATTAATTAATGCTCGAGGTAGACAATTAAGATAGATTTATTCCATTACAGCGCTGGGCCAGCCTCTCAATACACGGCAAGCAACGGTGAGAGACTCGCCCCGAATGACATCTTACAGTGGCTTGATATAGGCAAAAGTTGCTGATCAAGCAGCCAGCTGTTTGTCATGCAAATCATTCCCAAAGACAGGGCTCCGTTGAGTCTAGGTAGGGTTGTTGACGAGAAGTCCCCATCTCCCAAAAGTGGCTGATTGTCCTGACAACCCAGCTACCTGACCCTGGTCAGCTGACTGGCTGGTCCTAAATATACTGACCTATTGACCCAGGTTCTATGCTGGTCCCCACTAGCTGTGGTCTCTATATTTGGCTCAGGTCCAGTTACAGACAGAGAGTTTGCAGCCTGTTTGCAGTTTGTGATGATACAGCAAGAGAGGTTGGCTCACTTCTCAATAGTCAGATGTTACAACTTGCTGATAATCACTAATGATACAGTATTCAGGGTTTACCTAAGCACAATGTCAAAAACACATCATATCAGCCCACTCTTTTTTTTCTTCTCTAATGGACAGTAACTTTAATTATTTCTCTTTCCTTCCCCATGGTTGAGATCTTGCATTCCCCCCCCGGAACTGCCTTTAAATGACTTTTCCCATGGACCAATGCAAGTCCCCAGTCATGTGGCCTGACACAGTGAACAAACATCTCACTCCACAATTGACTTGGCATGAGTAAAAGGTCACTTTGTGGTTAACTACTCTGATTAATAATCACCTTCTTTGGATAAAAACCTTTGTTGTTTAAAGGAGAAAATATCCAAATAGGTTTCTCATTACTATGTCTAACTACTCATTACAAATGAAGTAGGTATCATTTCCATCATTAATTCAAATCACATGTTTTTCCATAGTTTGTTACATAATTATACATTTTTAACAAATAGGGATATCGTCAATCAGTTTCTTGGTTCTTCGATATCCTAGGTCGATCTTCAACAGAGGGACCATCATGCTTTTCCGGTCGCAATGAGGCACTATCTGAGATGCGGATGGACCATTGTTGTCTTTCCGCCTTATCGTCCTCTTGTATTGTTGCTGTGTTATTGAGAGACTCACAGTAGAAATTATTTCATTCACCATCATGATGCTTGCTCAAATGTTTTAACAGTGTTATTGAAACTCTAAATCCTTACCCCCTACTTTTCTCTCCCCTATTGTTCTATGTCCCCATTGTCTGATCTTAAAGGTTTAATCCTGTTGTGGTGAATACGTACAACAATTGTCAACAAACTGGCAAACTCCTGCAACTGAGTCTAGTGCGCTATTTGGTTTAACTCCCTGGATGTCACGACGCATGCGAACAAGATTAGTGTCAGATTCTTCAGTTAAAGTAAAGTCTGTTTCGTTAGTTAACACCCAGAGCGTATACAGAACCGATAAAATTGTGGCCATCCATCTTATGCACAACGAGGCCAGGATCACACGGTTTCTCTCGGCACGCATCGTCTGTCCGGTATCTCTTGTCCTAGTTTCAATCTTAATTCACAACAACATCAAGAATAATTGTTAATAGCAGAGATAGTTATCATTATGGTACTGGAATCAGTAATCGTTTCATAATACGTGTTTTCCCCTTTGCTTGGTTCTCATCGTCAGAGTTGAGAGTGGGTTGGGCCCCCTGTGGTCCCCCCCCTCTAGTGAGTTCTGCACTTGCCTGCTGAGACATTTTTAGATACAGGGATTGCACAATCGTTAAGTACAGGTAGACAGACATTTAGTTTCTCTCAAAATGGTTAACTCGTCCTTCATCAATGCTCCTAGAGGAAACAAAAGGATTTGTCATTTGAAGTTCATGCCATGGGTATTCAAACTAGGACGTGTGTTGTGAAAAACCGTGAACCGTCCCTTTAATATCCAAATCAGTTCTTCAATACTTAGTTTATTTACTGTCAATGTGCAATCTGAGTCAATTCCCATAAGCATACTTTTAATGAGGTAGATAGGTTCTATTCTACCCGTATGTTAAAAATTCTGATCACAATCGTTACTGATGGCTTGAATACTTCCCCGTTGGTCTATGTACACTATGAGCTTATTTTGCATTAAGGTTTAAATTTGCTGTGAACATTTAAATGTTCTATCCCTCTCTTATAGTCAAATATTTCTCAGTCAATCACCCGTTGGTTTTAGTAGATTTA
This sequence comes from Nansenia antarctica, assembly GCF_963989245.1. Taxonomy (NCBI): domain Eukaryota; kingdom Metazoa; phylum Chordata; class Actinopteri; order Argentiniformes; family Microstomatidae; genus Nansenia; species Nansenia antarctica. The sequence goes on along the minus strand of NW_027662736.1, from coordinate 87,314 downwards.
TCAGAGACACTCTTGAGTCAGTGTGAATGGTTCTTTATCATAAATGTTGCATCAATGTGTAATGCTCGTGCATTCAGCTGTTGGCCGATTAACACTGTTGATTGTGAAGTACTGTCATATTCGTATGTGTAATTGCTTTATCAAAGTCTGTAGTCTGTCATGTCATTATCATGTTTCCGCTTCCAAACAGAAAAACAACATTTTCATTTACAGTTACACAGAGAATTATCATTTGTGGTTTCCCCTTTCTCTCATCCGTCAATCGTTCACTGTCATTTCAGCCCCCACTTCTGTTAGATTGGCCCTCAGCAACGCCCCCGTTTTTTAGTCCGTCGCTCAGTGTTTCTGCATTTTCTTGGGTCTGTCAGGAGATAGAATTGGCAAGAGTTGTGTTGTCCGTTCGGGATTATTCATCAATCAAAATGTCACATATTCCTCTTTGCTTGTGTGAACATCAACAGTCATCAATGCATGTCTCTGTTTACTAAGTAAATTCAAATGTTACGTTTACTGAGTCAATGCAGAATTGTATGATAATTACAATAAGAGACAACTACATTTTCATGTCTAACACTTCTATGTGTTCTCTGCGTGTCTGTGTCACCGAGCTGCGTCTTGTTTGCAAGGGCAGTTCTATTAATAGTGTTGGTTCAGAGCGTCGTCCCTGGTGCAGCGTTGTGGAGCAGTGTTTCACCCCTCGTCTCTTTACCACTTTTCTGCTGTTGGTGCTAAGCTATTTAGCTTGTCCTGAAAATACAATAGTTATTCATTTCACTCTTTATCATTTGTTTACAATATGTTAATCAATACAAGGATTATTATTACTTAACTCAATGATTTCCCTATAACTCTATCACTCGACATGCTTCACGTAAGACTTCATTACCCATAATGCTTAGTATTCATTCCAACCCTCTAGGTCCGTGTATTGCGCAAGCTCCAAGACTTGTGGTTGGTGTCGCTTATTAAACAATCCCAAAGCTTCCAATTCCCTTATTCGTTTTTCAATCAATGCTGGTGTCATTGAGAAAATGTCTGGTGTTGATAATTTGAAGTTCTTTGCATCTTCTCCAATACCATCTAGAATCATATTTGTAAAGAATGCGTTAGGTTTGTCATCTAATTCCAAATTCGCCTTTTCTCTCCAGGTATTTTGGAATCTGATTACAAAGTCAGACATTGTTTCATTAGGCTTACGTTTACAGTTCAGAATTTGTGAGATATCACGGTTTTGGCTGGCATGTTCGTTTAGAAATTTGGTTAATTGTTCAATGTGAGTCACTTTGTGTTGTTTATTAAACCATGGGAATCGTTCATTAATTGTATTACCTCTACATGGCCCATCATTATCTTCATTCAAAGTTTCACAAGCATTTATCAAAGTATCAATTTCAACATCTGGCATTAACGTGATCAGAATGTATCTTAAATCCGTGCCATTCAAATTACCATGTAGCAACATTGTTTCATACCAATTTATGAATCCTTTTGGGTTAATCAAGGGTCTGGGTGCGTCGACTATGATTGCAGATATGTCAGTCAGGGTTAATGGTTTATACAGTACTTTCTCTTCTATATTTAACAATGGTGCCTGCACCCGGACCACGCTGCGTATCACAGCCTGCTCCGCCTGTTCCGGCTGTACAGGAGGAGACACGCTCTGTATCTCCTTTACCTTGGGTATAGGGTTAAACCTATTGTGTTCCTTCTTTCTGACAATATTACCAGGCCATTGATTAGACATTATTACCCATGCTTGATAGACTTCTTTCATGTAATCAATATCCCATAATGGGTCGCAAATGCTTTTGTTTGATATCAAATATTCATCAATAATCTTCAGTTTATTCTTTTCAAAACTCCCGATACTTGGGAAATTATCGTCACTCCATTCCGCAATCTTTGTTAGAAATGGTTCTGCATAGAATGGTCCTAATTTAAGTAAAATCCATCCTTTTGGTGTCACTGTATCAGTGTATTTTATCGGAATATCAATTATGTGTGGATCAATTTCCAATAGTTTATTAATAGCTTTCTTTTCCCCTCGTGGCAAGTCCCTAACCGACTTGTACTTAATAATCCGTTTCTCACAATTTGTCGTCCTAGACATTTGATTCCCCATGTTTGATTAATTACACTGCACACAATGTTAGTAAAAAGGAATTCTTTTATCTAAATTGTCTCGTTAGAGCTTTATAGTTACACCATTCGTGTTATATACTTTAATTCAGTCTGTTGTATTGCGTTTCATCAAGGTCAATTAAATCCACGTCTCATCTGTTCTCTCCTGTCTCAATAAATCAATCTTGTCACTCAAATCTGTTGCGTTGTACCATTAACACAAATACCATATCTTTTCAAATTCTTATCGTCCTACAACTGTCTTATTACCGCTGACCTATATCTTTCATTATACTAGACCACTTATAAACACTTTCTTTAAATCACACTTCAAATTACATACCATAACCACTTGCGTGTCAATACCTTATTCATTTAACCATCTTAATCAACATTCTACTTCATAGTTTCAATTGACTCAAGCGTGCTTCTGCAGTTCACCTTATTTCCTGTCAAATACCTCAATATGTCTGTACCTTACAGATAAACAAATAAAAACCCCCGGAATGCCCAATTCCGTTTAATCAATTCTTCTATGAATTAATCAATATCCAGTGTCAGTATTAATCTCCTCCAGAGTGACACCTAGCAGCTCTGTCCTTTTTATACCGTTTTATCCTATATGTGGATTAATGACCTTCATGTTCACACCAATACTCAACCTTTAATATTTAGTCAAATCTAGTCATTGGCCCCCCCATCATCAAATTCATCCCCTTTCCTTCATTCAAGGAAAATTTTTTACAGGTTTCTCCCTCTAGAACAACAATTCAGGTTAAGCACACAACCACACTGTGTTTATCTGCCTTACCTGTCTCGCTGAATCTAGGATCCTGTTCGTTAAACGCCAATTGATAAGATGAATGTTCGATGAAGGGCGGCAGGCCGAGATGTGTTGCTTCCTTATGATAATTAATTAATGCTCGAGGTAGACAATTAAGATAGATTTATTCCATTACAGCGCTGGGCCAGCCTCTCAATACACGGCAAGCAACGGTGAGAGACTCGCCCCGAATGACATCTTACAGTGGCTTGATATAGGCAAAAGTTGCTGATCAAGCAGCCAGCTGTTTGTCATGCAAATCATTCCCAAAGACAGGGCTCCGTTGAGTCTAGGTAGGGTTGTTGACGAGAAGTCCCCATCTCCCAAAAGTGGCTGATTGTCCTGACAACCCAGCTACCTGACCCTGGTCAGCTGACTGGCTGGTCCTAAATATACTGACCTATTGACCCAGGTTCTATGCTGGTCCCCACTAGCTGTGGTCTCTATATTTGGCTCAGGTCCAGTTACAGACAGAGAGTTTGCAGCCTGTTTGCAGTTTGTGATGATACAGCAAGAGAGGTTGGCTCACTTCTCAATAGTCAGATGTTACAACTTGCTGATAATCACTAATGATACAGTATTCAGGGTTTACCTAAGCACAATGTCAAAAACACATCATATCAATCATACTAACTATTTTGATATAAGACGCCTTTACTTCAAACACAGATTCTATGAATAGCCTAAGACCAAATATTTGCACAGGAAAATTATTTGGTTACAAATGCAACTGGCTATACCTAGGTTACCCAACTCTGGTTTCCATATTGATACAGTTTCTGTATTAAATTATGCTGCATAACAGCCTTCACTCACAAAATATTCCCAAGTTCATTAGCTATTAGAGAATTTCTATGGCCGAATTTTCCCCATCGTATTGTCAGAATTGGGATAATCTGTGTAATTTTATAAAGTCTGCATCTGTATGTTGAGATACACATCGCTTACACATTTTCATTTATAAATCACTTACACATTTCATATTATGCCTCAATTATGATTTTGAAAGGCTACTGGTAAGTGAGACAATTCAAACTGTCTGGAGCTCTGGACCAGTGTGGTTGATTGATTTTACACGACAGTAAAGCACAAACTGTGCTGTTGTCCAATGCCATTCATTCTATTCTAATGCCATTCTCTAGGGAGTCCACCCACTGGTCGTAGAACGTGCGAAAACGGGGTTTTGCCAGGGTTGAGCTACTTAATCACCATTAAAAATACATTTTTGGAAGATATTGTCTTACATGTGTCAACATACATGTCCATATGTATTATAGTTTTAGCTCTGTGTACTTGTTTTCGATGTACTTATTGTTTTAAGAATGTAATTTCAATGTTACCGTTGCTACTCACTAGCACTTTCAGCGGCGCCGTTCTAATCCCTATCTCCAGTGATTTTCGGCTATTTACAAGCTCTCTTTCTTGCCATTTCCACGGCTCTGACCAATAGTAATCCTTTTACTGCGCCCCGGGCCGATGTAAAAGTTGGATGGGGGGCGCATTATAAATAAAATTAACATTAACATTAACATTAACATTAATGGACGTGTCACCTGTATCTAAGGCATCTTGACTTCCTATTGGTCTACCCGTAAGTCTCCACTCATTGGACGTGTCGACTGTATCTAAGGCATCTTGACTTCCTATTGGTCTACCCGCAAGTCTCCACTCATTGGACGTGTCACCTGTATCTAAGGCATCTTGACTTCCTATTGGTCTACCCGCAAGTCTCCACTCATTGGAGGATTTTTTTCCTGTGGTAAATGTAAGGAGACACTTGACAGATCTTCATCATTATTGACATCTGATCGTCTTCGCGGTAGGTTTTCTGTTCAATTCAACTTGTTTTCTATCTAAAAATATAATAGCTACATGTTTGTCTTGTATCCAGCGGCTTTTGATAGTCTGATTCTCTAACAATCGTACCGAATTATAATATATATTTTTTGTTGTTGTCATCCTTAGCTACATTTCTCAAAAACTACGAACTGGCTAGCTAGAGTTGACTAGTAACTCTGACAGTCATGTCATGTGGATGTTGTGAGCTCTGTTTCAATGTTGGGTGAATTGATTTGGAACGGTGAAGAGGTTATTAGTTATACTGGCATTACCGGCGCTCTCAGAGCGAATTTACGAACGCAGCTGTGATATTCTGACGTGTAGCAAGAATATATACTGTATATGAATGATGAGCCACACACTGGATATCAACTTGACTCTTTAGTTATTAGACGTGCTCGCATTACAGCATTATGCATTGACTACCTCTAGACTCCGCGGGACCGAGTCTTGACTGTGTATCGTGTCTACCACCAGGTGGCAGTAGGTGGTCTAAACATTACAGCAGCCATTGACTCTTCGCGTTCTGCTTTCGACGCCAAAGAGAAGTAGTCACGTGACCCGGGGGGGCGCCTCAGAACGTGTTTTACCTCAGAAAGCCTCGAGACAGCGGAGACACACGACAGAGACGCAAGGAGAGAAGGTTAATATACATTATTATGTCTTAAACAGGCTAATATGCTACATTAGTATGTATTAAACAGGCTAATATGCTACATTAGTATGTCTTAAACAGGCTAATATGCTACATTATTATGTCTTAAACAGGCTAATATGCTACATTAGTATGTATTAAACAGGCTAATATGCTACATTAGTATGTATTAAACAGGCTAATATGCTACATTAGTATGTCTTAAACAGGCTAATATGCTACATTATTATGTCTTAAACAGGCTAATATGCTACATTAGTATGTATTAAACAGGCTAATATGCTACATTATTATGTCTTAAACAGGCTAATATGCTACATTATTATGTATTAAACAGGCTAATATGCTACATTAGTATGTCTTAAACAGGCTAATATGCTACATTATTATGTCTTAAACAGGCTAATATGCTACATTATTATGTATTAAACAGGCTAATATGCTACATTAGTATGTCTTAAACAGGCTAATATGCTACAGTATTATGTCTTAAACAGGCTAATATGCTACATTATTATGTCTTAAACAGGCTACTATGCTACATTAGTATGTCTTAAACAGGCTAATATGCTACATTAGTATGTCTTAAACAGGCTAATATGCTACATTATTATGTATTAAACAGGCTAATATGCTACAGTATTATGTCTTAAACAGGCTAATATGCTACATTATTATGTCTTAAACAGGCTAATATGCTACATTAGTATGTCTTAAACAGGCTAATATGCTACATTAGTATGTCTTAAACAGGCTAATATGCTACATTATTATGTATTAAACAGGCTAATATGCTACATTAGTATGTCTTAAACAGGCTAATATGCTACATTAGTATGTATTAAACAGGCTAGTATGCTACAGTATTATGTCTTAAACAGGCTAATATGCTACATTAGTATGTCTTAAACAGGCTAGTATGCTACAGTATTATGTCTTAAACAGGCTAATATGCTACATTAGTATGTCTTAAACAGGCTAATATGCTACATTAGTATGTATTAAACAGGCTAATATGCTACATTAGTATGTATTAAACAGGCTAATATGCTACATTAGTATGTCTTAAACAAGCTAATATGCTACATTATTATGTCTTAAACAGGCTAATATGCTACATTATTATGTATTAAACAGGCTAATATGCTACATTAGTATGTCTTAAACAGGCTAATATGCTACAGTATTATGTCTTAAACAGGCTAATATGCTACATTATTATGTCTTAAACAGGCTAATATGCTACATTATTATGTATTAAACAGGGTAATATGCTTGTCGACGGTTGACAGCACACAGCTAACTAACTACTAGCTAATGTATCTACTACATACCAACGGTAAACTGCTGGTAAAAACACAAATAACGCCTAATATAAATGACAACTAGTAGTTTAGCCAGGTCCTAGCATGAATCATTTTTTCTCATGACGACTGATGTATAGATGATTCACTTACTTAGACAAATGTAGGCTACTTGTTGTAAGTTGTGGATAAAGGCGTCTGCTACATGTCTAAAATGTGATGTCATGTACTTTTCTAACACAGAACAGTGGAAGAGCAACAGAGCGACGGAGCCTATAGGTAACATGAGTTCAGAGGTGAGTGGTCGCTAGCTTCAAGGCAGGTCAGCCAGCTACAGGGTTAGAGGGCTACAGGTAGGCAGGCCAGCCAGCCAGGTTATGTCAGGTAGAATGTTAGTTTACGCTGCACTAGTAGTAGTTATGCATGAGAAGTGTTGAGGACACACACCTATGGTGGAGGCTGACACACCTTCTCCCCGCTATCAGGACGTGTTTCAAGACGTGCGGAGACATTTCTCCGTGGTGGAGTGGGCCCGCCTGGCAGAAGGGGAGAAGATCCGCTACAAGAGCATG